>NW_015387831.1:0-28759 GCF_001527695.2 Protobothrops mucrosquamatus | reverse complement strand
TGGAGTGACAGGGCTGATACCTCTCATTTCAGTGATCGCAAATATGGGGGGGGGACTTCATAAAGTAGGTACTTCTGCTTCACACTTAAAGCTGTTTTGTGAACTTCTGGTTTTGATCGCTGCTTAGGCAGTTACTTTCTTTTATCTTGCTCCAAACCTTTCAACATAATTGCTCACACATTGGTGAGTGATTTATACCTAAATTCTTAGTTTCTTTTAATAACTCTTTAATGTCTCATAAAGTGATGAAGATGGCTCTCTCCCAGTCATCCCAAAGAACTCCACTCCTGATGATGGAAAGGGAAAAAAAGTTGTATGAGCTATGCACTCTACTGCAATCACAAACAGAGTGGATGGTATGATAGATACTTCCCCTGACTCTGTTGGACTAGAAAAAGCTGTATTAACATGAAATGTATCACTATCTCCACAAGAAGAAACAATGAGCTTTGAAGGAAAAGTGAACCTTCGGTTAACTTCTAAACAGATGGATTGAATATTTATGAGCCTGGAATGTGGCATATCAGATTCCATGGGGAATTTAAAAGCATGAAAGCCCAGGTTATTAAAGTTGACAAAGATTTGGAAGCCATGGAGAAAATTATTGTTACTTTTCATAAAACCAGATTTAGCATGTAAATGTAAAAGAAGATTCTTTAAGGTAAACAATGCCTCAAAGTTCTTTGAAGAGTTTCATCTTTCGGAACCATGACACATTGTACATCTGCAAATCCAATGATTTAGAGCTCATGGACATCTGATAAGAAGCACCCTAAAAGTAAGAACTCTACCTCTGGATGTGGAGGGACAGAAGTTCTTGTTCATTTACCTGGAATAATGTTTTCAGGAAATCTTATTGCCAGCTGACTTTAAGTTTGAAATACCACAGATGAAAAACAAAAGATAATCCCTCATGGACGTCTGCCCCTGTAATTTTTAAATTTCTGAAGTCCAGCACCAGAGTCCATCTTCTATCGCTTTCGAGATAAACCACTGAATTGAAATATCATGAATATCATGAATATTAAATAATGGTTATCCATATCTTCCTTCATAAATGTCAAATTTAAGAAGAGGCTTTGCTTTGGCACGTAATTAGCAAGGAACAAGAATGTGAAATATTTTTTTGTACCCAGCAATCTTCTACCTTTCTCCTGAAGAGATCAAAAGATTTAAAAGACCATCTGCTGCTGTGGAATTTTTAGAGGCTCTGCCCTTATCTAATAAGTAACAAACTTGTCTTTTCTTCTTTTTCTTTCTTTCAAAAATTGTTACTACTAGATGAACACAGAAGCTTGCATTTCTATGTCTTTATTACCAATGCTGGAGGAATATGTATTTTTCCCTCTTTCCCTCTCCCCCACCCCATGCTTGTGTGTGTCAGCAATATCCAAAGACAACCTGAAGGTTTAAGATGGAAGGTTTTTTTTTCTTTTTAGTTTTTAATGTTAGTCTAGCTGGGCAAGATATCTTCTTTATTTTGACACTTTTTGTTTTATGCTTTTTTAAAATTTGATTCATATTCCTTAACTTAAATGTTCTCCTGTTATGTATTTGGTTCTTTCCAAACTTAATACAGTATGTCTGTAATTTTGGGAAATTGACCTTGAGAAATATTTTATCAAACATGGAGACATGGCACTTATAGTAATCAGCCGAAATATAAATGAACTTAGATAAAAAAACAAAAGAGACACATTTGTAACAAGCTGGAAAAATAGCAACAGATATAGTTATATTGTAAGAAATCTCGGATGAGCAGATTTTCTTGAGGTCTAGGAACTGGACCGGATAAACCTCTATTAGTGGGTATCAAATAAAAAATTGGGATATCTATTAAGTTTAATAGTGACTCTAAAGTTGATGTGGAAGATGAGCATTTTGCCATGAAAGAGTCTTTATTTTCTTTGCTATAAAGATAGCCAGTGACATTGTTGTTCTGATTAATTTTTACGGCTTCTGAAATAGACCATAGATTTTTTTTCCAAAATTATATTTTGCAAACCATTGTCATTAATTCTTTCTGGTAAATTCAGTCTAAAGCTGGATCCTCAGCGAGATAGGAATGCTCCAAGGAAACATTTATTGCTTCTCAAATTTGGAAGTACTCTAAACATACATTACAGGATTTACAACATGCAATGTTTTTTTAAATCCAACAATAGAAAATGTATTAAAACTGTTTTAGACTAATTTTTTTAAAATGCTAGGCATATTTTTTATTTTTTGGACCAGAATCATATGAAAAGTAAAGTGGTGGAATAATCCAAATTTGAAGAAGTGTTGGAGGACATTCTCCTGGAATGTCTAGGCCAAAGAATGGATCAATACATTTGATTGATAATTTGAAGACTTTAAGAGATAGCATTCTGAATGATTTATCTGTTATGCCTGTTTGGCAAAATATAGAATTACAATACGCACTCTCTTTTTTGGTTCACATACTTGTAAACATAACCAAAGCTTATTAAAAATATGAAATAAAAGTATCTGTTTCATTATTCTTTTCATTTGACCACTTCTGAATTCACTGTATTTGTGGTAGATCAGGACTTTGAAAGACTTCCATTTCAATTCTTTTAAGAGGATCAACATTTTAAAATGGCTCAAATATACAATTACAGTTATTACTTGGCTATGTGCTGATGGTATTTTATTCCACTCTATAGCAGTGGATAAGAAAGTTATAATCAATGAACATTTAAAAAAATGTTAACAGTTGAAAGAGGATTTATGTGATATCTGCTTGCATTGTTCAATGACAGTCATGCTAAATCCAATTAAACTTCACAACTGTTCAATTCTCCTATTATAGATTTAAGAAGATTATTCCCATTCCTGAGCAGAGCATGGTTCAGATGTTGTGTTATCTCCTTGAATGCCTCCTCACCAAGGAGAATACCCCTCCAGATTGCCCTAAAGATCTCTATGAACTTTATTTTGTCTTTGCTGCTGTTTGGGCATTCGGTGGTGCTCTGTTCCAAGACCAGGTAAGAAAAGTGATTCTATGAAAAATGACATTGATTAATATAACTTTATATAGAAGACAATATTTGTAGCTCAGGGTTAAACTGCAGGGTCCTTGGTTCTTTCTGAGCTTGCTGCTCTCTGAGTGCTGACAATGTTACTTAGTTTGATAATGAAATGTCTACAAGAAAATCACCAAGCTCAGAGAGCACCACAGATCCCATAGCTTCATATATTAAACTGGGCACTCAGTGAATTGGCTCACAGATTATTTTTAGCGATGATTGGCTTAGTATAAACCACAAACTTTCAGTTTACTTTTGCATTTGGCCATAATTAAAACAGAGGATGACTTAGTATGATGTATGAAGCCATACCTCTTGACAAGAGCAGCTTGTCATTTGACTTAAACATATCCAGAGATTCTTATGGAGAAACACAAAACATTCAAATCCACCCATTGTAAGAATACTATTATAGAGGGAATATGTGTAGTCATTTGGAGTCTAGTATTACTGAAACTCTCTTTGTGCCCTACACAGTCCTTCAAGAGGTTGTTTTTATTTCATCCTAGCAAGGCATTCCAAATCTAGATGACCATGTTTCTGTCATGCACTTGGGACTTCTAAAAGCAATGTAACCAAAATATAATGGAATCTTTGCTTTTGTTGAAGTCAATTAGAGATGACTTTGAATGCCATGTACCATGGGTTCTTAAAATATTATAGATGAACTAGCTGGAATGGAAATCACTATATACAGTATTTTTCCTGTATTAGTACAGATCATATTCTTGATGCTATGAACTATCCATTACTAGTTTAATTCTGCCTGGCTAATTTTTCAGGGACTTACAAGTACATGTTCTATTTGTAACTGTCCTTGAGAGGTCCTTGGTATTCTATGAGCTTGCTTGTTTTCTTGCATATGTTTTATCACCCTAACTAGGTAACATCATCAGTGCTAGTAAGGAGTGCTGTTTGCTGTCTGTTTATATTCTGGTGTCTTGCCTGACTGGGTGGGGGCGGTCTTAGGGATTCTTTGGTTGGGCTGTTTACTAATGGCTCCCTGGCACTTTCTTGATTGGGGTATTGCTTTACTTGATTGTTGTTCTGAAGGTGACCTTGGAGCTAGTCTATGCTGATCTAAGTGCTGATTACTGGTGGGGAGATGTTGGAGCCTTTTTCTCTTTTGGGCTGGTTGATTGTCTCTTTTGCATAATCTATAGATGTTGTTAATGTCTATGTGTCTATTGATGGCTGATTTGTCAGAGTGCCAGGCCTCTAGAAATTCCCTGGCATTTTTGGATTTGGCCTAGTCTAGGATTGTCACATTTTCCCAGTTGAAACTATGGGGGAGTTTTTAAGGCTTTACATAAAATGTTCAGATATTTTCAAGACTATGCTCCACAAGTAAATTTCCAACTCTTTCCTCCTATCAGCCTACTGGGGAAAAATATGAACTAAGCCATTTTCTCATTGTTTTAATTGAGATCCTTTGCCATCAGGGCATTCTTTGTGGGAAGGGAGGCAAAAGGCTTGTTCTCTTCTCTTCTGTTTTAATCCATGTGGGGGCACTGAAACTCTCCTTCACTGATTTACTTTCCCACAAGACAGCTCTTTCTTCATCATGCTTCTATAACAAGAAGAAGAAGGGGGAAAAAAAGGGGGGGGGAAGTCTCTATTTTCTACATCTAAATTAGCCTTATTATTAATTATTCATTTAATCCTATTCTTCAGCTCTTATTTTGTCATCAATTTATATTTCTTATTAACATAAGCCTGGAGTTCTCTCCTTATTTCCACATTCATTTTTTTCAATTTTAGTACAAAACCTTGTGCTAATTGGTATGTCTGTTGCTCCAAAGTTTACTTGCTTGTTTTGAAGAAATTATGAAAATCTTTGTTAAAAGATTGAAAGAGTTTTGAAGAAACCTTAATGACTTAACTACATTTTCATTCAATACCTAAGCTTTCGTGGTTCTCAATCCATTTAATAAGATATATGAGATGAAGTCCTGACAGAGCTTTTTTTGAGTGTATTCACAATTATACCTGTGGAGAAGGGGAGAAAGTTGAGGGAAGGAGAAGGATAACTAGTGGGGAAAAACAGGGTTGTTTTAGAAACAGAGAAATAAAATTTCAGAGTCTCACTGATAGTGAGCTTTCTTGTCAGATTTTTAATGGAAAACTTTCAACTAGTCTGTGTTCCTTAAAAGCCAATAAGTCTATTGCAATATTCCAGAACTGCCTTTGTCTTTTTCTTCTTACAGGTTTTTTCTAGTTCCCCAATAGCTGTATTAATCCATTTGCTACAGGCATTTCTATACTCTATGAATTTCTAAGCCATCTAAGAAGTAAGAGGTAGCATAGTTTGTTGCTATGGAAGTGAGGCTGTATATGACCCTTGGACTGGCATTCTCCTTTCTTTTTAGATGGTTCAATCTTACACTTTATAGCTAAAGAAACCCCAATTTCCCGTGTTGTGTAGACTTGAAGAACTGTTTTTGTTTAATCTACCACTCAGAAGCAACCAGGATTGGAAATTATGTTTTCATTCTGATTTTGCTAAGGTCTGATACAAGGAGGAAATGTGATTTGTTTAAAAATGAACGTAACAACTTACAGCACTTTTCTGCACTTCTGCAGAAAGAGAGAAAGAGAAAGAGACATTTGAGGGTTCATTCATATGTCTGGCTAGGTGTGGTGTGAGGTACAGTTAAAAAATAATTTCTGAAGAACAATACCCTCTATTGTCTCAATCCTCCCTCATCAGTTCACTGTGAATCAGCCTCTGCCTGTCTTTTCTCATTCTGTGTTAAAAATAATGTTTTCCAAATTCTGTTGGTGTTTTGCATTCTGCCTTTGTATCATTCTGGCAAATGACTTCACTTGCACCCAGCAATTGATTCCAGTTGCTCCAATCACTGGTTGCTGCTTCCATAGCCGTCTTCTTATTAACTATTGACCAGATTGCTTTCTTCAGAAGGGACCTTTCATCAGTTCACTACAAGTTTTACAAATACACTTTCTTTGTTTAACCAGGTGAAATTAACATGAATTCTTCCAGTTTCTATTTTTACCCAAGGGACAGGAAGAACCCTAAAACTCTGGTGTTTCCCCCCCCCCCACCTGGTTGCTGGTGGATGTGTCAGATGGAAAGTACTAAGGATAAGGGGATGTGAACGGAAGGGAGTCCATGTAAAAAATCTTTCAGTGGAAGCCACTTGTTTTCAGAGACCTGCCCATAGCAAAGAAGAATAAGTATTATCTTCCCTTGCCCTGGTGAGAAGGGTAAAGATGCAGTGAGTCAATCAGTCAGGAATTGTGCTAACTACTGCCTGACAGGACATCTGGTCAGCCTCGTAGCCAAAACTGAAGAATGGGTTACAGTTTCTTCCTTTTCAACCAGAACAGAAGACAAGTGGCTCTCCTCCGGTAGAATGAAGGTGCTAGGCTTAGCCTATTCTTATAATGCGTTTCCCGCATATAAATCTTCTTTCTGTTGTAATTACACAAACAAACAAACAAACAAACAAACTAGAATGATAGTCATTGTTCAGGCTAGATTCCTACCCTCGGGAACTTTCAAATACTCACATAGAATACTTCAACCTCTAACAGCAAGTTCTTTAGTTGATGTGAAATCATGACATTATGTCTGATCTGAGTTTGTCAGGAGTTTTTTCAGAGTAGCTGGTCATTTGCTCACAATGGAGGTCCCAATTGTGGTCCTCTCACATGTAAATATGATATACAGCCACTATTTTGTATCTTAAACAGGCCCTGGCAAAGGTTTACATTTTGAGTGTCTGGAGAAAGGAAACAATATATTAGCCTTTAACAGTGTGCCCTTTTTTCATTGTTTAATTAATTGATTACATGCCATCAAGATATTTTTGACTTCTAGTGATGACATAGACAGAAGATAGATGACCACTCAGACATAAAGCATTGGTTACTTCATAATAAGGTAGAAACTTACATTAAATAACTCCTAGCGCTGACCAATCCTTGTTGAGGTCCAGTTAATTTCACAGAATGCTCATTCGAAAACCTGTAAGATATATAAGAGGATCAGAGGCTTTTTGCCCATTCAGAAGTTTTCATATTGTATGTGAAATAAATGAAGACATAACTTTTATTATATTTTTTTGGTTGAAGAGTAAATGAACTTTTTTTACAAACTTTATAGAGCTTATTCCTTAATCGGAAAAAGAAACAAAAGAAAATATTGAGCTTGTGTTTATTGTAAAATTAGCGTGGAATATTGAGAACTATGATTACCATAAGCAATAATAACTTAATTACAATCCCTTTTGCACTAAATGTTGCATAAAATTCTTTTACCTAGCAAGCTGTTAGCAAATATGAATGTATGTAGTAAGAGAGAGAGAGATACAAGCATACACAGAACGGTATGTTTCTCCTTTCTGCTAAAACTTACTTGGTTTAATCATGAAGTTATTACCTGAACATCTGGTTTATTTCACTAGTTGTTCTGCATGCTGACCTTATATATTACTCATCTCATTTTTGATCCAAGAAAAAACAAGCAAAACCTTTATGAATTCTTCTTACCATCTTTTTGACCTTCACATAATCAACTTGTTTGAATAATAACTTGTCATATGACAGCTTCATTACAGATGGTTTGGGAAGAATTGGGTAGACCAGAATAAAAGATAACTGGTTCCTTTGGAATTGGTGTGGAGAAGAATAGCACAGCAAATAGGTAGTAGGTACAATCAAAAAATCATAGTTGTCAGCCTTGCAAGGTAGTCCAGACAAAAACACACCCAGAAGTACTACCATTACTATAGGGTAAAGTTATAGTAACAGGATCTTGCAAATCTCAAAGTACATTTCTGTCCTGTTGTCTTTACAGTAAAAAAAAAAACTAGAGAGGATCCCTTCTGAGATGTTTGCCACAGTAATCCCATCTGTGGGCTAATTCTGCCTCTTATTTGCCCATTGCCTTGGCTGTGGCTTTCCCCCTTGTCTCATAGGTCATTACCAGATATCATTATATAGTAGATGAGCCAGTCCGCCCTTCTCCAGAACGTATCAACCATTAATGTATAAGTTGCTTTTGGGAAAGTCAGATATACTCTTGCTGGATAATGAGAAGGGCAAGGAAGTAAAAAAAAGTATATTTTTGATTTATTGATTATAAAAGGCTCAAGATCATACCAGTGTCCCCAGAGAAGAAATGGAAACAATAAGAGAAATACTGAAAATAAATAAAATGACATAAGGAGTCATAGGTTACTACAAAGAAGAAAGAGTCAAGCTAATTCTCTAAAGTACCTGAAGGCAGGACAAGAAGCAATGGATGGAAATTAAAGAGAGAAGCAACCTAGAACTAAGAAGAAATTTCTGACAGTCAAAACAATTAATCAGTGGAACAACCGGCCTCCAGAAGTTGTGAATGCTCCAACACTGGAAGTTTTTAAGAAGACACTGGACAGCCATTTATCTGAAATGGTATAGGGTTTCCTGCCTGAGCAGGGGGTTGGACTAGAAGACCTCCAAGGTCCCTTCCAGCTCTATTCTATTTTATATTACCTCAATAATTGTTCCAGATGATCAGTGGAAAAAATATATTGAGGGGCTCTTAGATCTTTCTTTATACCAACATATTTGCAGTCTCACAGAAGAAAAACTTTCTCATGCTGATTACTCACCCCACTCTCTCTATTCCACTCTCATTATTTATTCAGTAAATTAAGTAAACCAGGACTTATCTCTCAGTGTTTCACATTTACTGCACTGCTTACTTTGACATTTCACTCAGGGAGTGAACTAGAGAACATTATGTCTGCTGAGATCCTCTGCATAGAGTACAGAATCTTTTTTCCAAGAATAGTGATTCTTTGAATAAAACCCATGAACATAACATTATCAAATTAATAGTTTGATACTAGTTGCAATAGAGACCTGAGCAGAATTATATATGGATGTCAGAGCAATTTTTAGCAGAGCAACAGAGAAAATAAAGTTGATAGAGAAAGCATGTCAAAACTGAGCAACTGAACATCTGCAAAATCCACAACTGCTAGTCCCCATGGATTCTAAGTCAGGGTGTCATGATTAGATTCAGTGGGTGCTCGGCTAATTTAAAACATCTAGGACAGTGTTTCTCAATCTTGGCAATTTTAAGATGCATGGACTTCGACTGGCTGGCTGGGGAATTCTGGGAGTTGAAGACCACATGTCTTGAAGTTGTTAAGAATGAGAAACACTCATCTAGGGAATGGGGCAGGATCTGGATTAAGTGAGATAGAAAATCTGGTTGTGACAAGCAGGAAAAGCTTCACCTACTCAAAAGTCACGACTTAGTCCTCCTTGTTTAAATGACAGTCATTTTCATTAAGGGCAGAAATACTCAACTTGAAACTGCAAGAATGCATGCAGTCTATAGTACTGTTGGATGGATCCATTGCAGTCCTTCCAGATGTTGCTACAAACAGTAGCTCTTTGTTGTTGTTAGTTGCGAAGTTGTGTCCGACCCATCGCGACCCCATGAACAACGTTCCTCCAGTAGCTCTTACAGGAATAGAAAAGGAAAATTACAAAATTTGGGATTAATTGTTTGAACTGTATTCATTGCAATCTTAATATAGATTTTGAATTAGAAATAATTTAAATTTTTTATGTAGTGCTTGGATCCCTTGCACCTTTGTCCTGAAAGAGACCCTAGTTTGGATTATGACCCTTGAACTTTTCAAAAGTGGAGTATAGCCCTGGTTTAGGACTCAGCATGAAGCCTCTTTCAATCTCTCTTTATGAAAATTCCTGTATGGACTAAAGTCCTTGATAGTCTTAATCTTTGCTGCAATACTACATAAAAGCACATTGCAAGTTGCATTTGTAATTTAGACCCAACAAAATGTACCTCTACAATGTTGTTCTGGACAGTGAACTCCATGTTCCTTTCTCAGCTTTTCTGTAAATGTCAGAGCGAAGATTCCAAAGTGCCGTAGTCTGAATAAGAACAAGCAAAGATCTGGTGAAAAATGATCCAATATAAAATCTGTTTATTGCTCGCTATAGAAATTGCCCTTAGCTCTGACCTTTTGCAGCTGAAATGTCAGAATAAACAATATGAATGCTTTCCCAGTGTTGCAGGCTGGTAGGTGGGCAGCAAGGTCCTTTTCTGAAAAGGGATGGAAAGAAGAGCATTAAAGTCTGCAAGCCCTCTCCCCCCATTACACCAGCAACCCAAAATATATCACTGCTCTGGTAGTATGGGTTGCTTGATTTCCTACTATTTAACATTATCTTAATGCTAAAGATAATCCATGTTCCCAGTCTGTTTTGTTTTGTTTTCTTACCAGAATTACTTTTTTTTTTGTTACTCTATTGATCTGGTTTCTTTTTCCCTTTTTAAGGTGACCCATGTTGTGAGAAAGGATGTATTATTATGGGGGTCATTTCCTTCTTTTTTGTTTTTAATAAATCTATAATGGAACAATAATTGTAACAGAAAATGAGGTGGGTAGAAAAAGGAGCCAATCCCCCCCCCCAAAAAAGGGTTAAAGCTTAGAAGTTGGTTAAGGAGATTGAGTGTCTTGATTTTCACAGCACAGTTCCCTTTTCAGATATACTGCAGCCATAAAAAAAGCTGGAATTATGCTATTTTAATTTAGAAAAGCCACCACATTACAGAATTCTTGATGGCTGGGTTTAGTAAGAGGACTTTCTCCTTCTCCCGTCAGTATATCCATAGAAAAAGCCTCAAGTTGGTGCAATTACTTGTATTTTTTTTTATATATCACTATTCCCTAGGGGAAAGTTTCATAGCCTCAATGAAATGAACTTGTGGCTTCATCTGACTGGCTGTATTGGAAAAGTGTCTGAAGCCAACATATCTAAGAAAAATAATCCCGAAAGAATCCAGTGAGACTTTGAAGTTGAGTTGGCAGGAACTTTTGGTTCACAGTGATATTCACAGGCACGTTTCAATAAGATCCTCATTGTAGAGAGATTCCTTACATCATTTCTTGAGAATAGATTACCAACTCTCCTGTTAACTCTTCTCAGTCATAAAAGACTAAACTGAACATGAAGACAAAGTGTATATTGTTAAGTCCGGAGAATAATGGCGCTTGAGACGAAGCATTTCTAACAAGTCTTTATTCTCTGCTTCCAATCTACGAACAACCCGAGCAGAGGCACGCAGGCCTCTATTTATACCTTCTGATCCCCGGGCAAGTTCAACCAATCATGAGGCGGTCTTTTCCCGCCTTGCGCATGCGCGCAAGGCCGGTGCCACTCAGTCTGGTCCCGGGCAGCTTTTGCAAATGCCCGGGACTCTTGCAACGTCCCGAGCCTGCTTTTGCAGGCTCAGGACACAACATATATTGTATATGTAAATGAGCTATCATAGGGTAACAACAAAAAAGGACTCCGTACAAACTCGCCTCATCTCCAACACAGGTTTTTCCTATAGCAAGCTTCCTTAACCTAGTTATCTTCCAGACAGCCAGGCTAGCTGAAGAATTATAGAAATTAAGGGCTATAATGGAAGGTTGCTTCCCTATAGCATCAGTTCATTTGTTCATCTGTATTAATCAAGGTTTGAGAAATAGAATGTAGGTGTGAACTGATCCTTTGAACTCTGGACAATCAATGAACAACAAGAAAACAGTTACATAGTGATTTACAAAGTCTTCAGATTAAAGTAGCAGAGCTTTTTTTTGAATATATGCTAGCCAAAGAGCAACAGGACAAGTAATGTCTCTTCCACAATATTCTGGGTAGCAAGTAGCTCAACTTTTGAACTACACACAATTTTGACCTATGTGTTTGTGAAGATATCTCTAGTAGAGTGCCTTGCTGTGAAGGGCTTGTGGAAAGTCATGTCCTTCTTCTATGCAGAAGTCAATTATTCTAATTTGTACATTGCTGTAGAATTTCTCAACAGATCATGGTATTGACAGCTGTGTACAAGCACAAAAATATGGCTAAACCCAAGTTTTTTGTTTTACCCATTGAAATGAAAATATTCCTTGATTGCTGGAAGAAGATTTTACTAGCATAGCTTGGTGTTAGCCCTAGACTTTCTTCACTCAGCCAACTGAATTGTCTGATTATTTGTTTGTTTGTTTGCCATCCATCTTACCACAGGATAACTCTATACATGTGCGGTAAAATCTGCACTCTTGAACTAGATGTCTTCCATCATATAGGCCTGCTTGTTTAGGAATTTATAAAATTGCCTACATAAAATTGGGGAGAAATATAGAAGTGTACCGTATGTGTCCTACTTCAGCATAAAATGATAAGTGTTATTAATTAAACCTAGACAGAAGTAACTTTTTCTGGGGAGAAGACTATTGAATTTATAGCATAATATACATATTATATATCAGTGATGGCAAACCTTTTAGAGACTGAGTGCCCAAAAACTGACCCCGCCCACGCTCCACCCCCATCCCCATACCCACCTGCCCGAAGGCCACTCACCGGCTCCAGGGCTCGCCGCAGATCACCCAGGCAGCCCAGCAGCGCTATGGCAGTCACGTCCTCTGCCCACATCCAGCAGCATCAACTGTGCACGATGGGGTATGAGGGCAGTCTTGTCTATGCTGCCTGGCTGCCATGTCCTTGGCTGCGCTGCTCCATGTGGGCCACGCTCAGGGGCAACTCTCCTTCATGGGGGCTGCTGGAGAGGAGGGGGTCGCGGGGGAAGGCGAGGCTGGGGCAATGGCACATGTGCCCACAGAGAGGGCTCCGAGTGCCGCCTCTGGCACCCGTGCCATAGGTTTGCCACCACTGTTATATATATTACATATCTATGGGTAAAATGTGGATCATAGGAACTGAAACACCAATGCAGTCTTAGCTAATGTTAAAAAAAATTAAGCAAGGATAAGTGTATATTTAGGAGATTCATCAGTATTGTGGTCTAGACTGAAAAGTAAAAAAAAATAATCCTAAGAAGTTAGTGGCAAAACACTTATACTTTGTTGTCTAGAAAACTGCATGGCTCTGTCCAGGTAGTCATCATCAATATAAAGCAAGACTTGAGGAAATCATCATCTTTACAGTTCTGTACAAATAAGGAACTAGTAGCATTAACCTTCCAATAGAGTCTTGTCCTCTGTCTGATATCTAGAGGACTTCAAAGTACCATGCTTTCTTGTAAGAAACAAAGGAAGCTATCTGTTGCTTTTGCTGCACAAGCCACTCTCATCATGGACTCTTTTCCTGCTATATCTTTATCTCATTCATCATCCAGAATATTATCTTCTCCCACTTCCTCTGTCTTCTTGGATCTTCCAATTTCACATCTATGTCCCCAGAATGTCCTCTATTGTGTATTATTCTTTTAAAAGCCAGTGCTTTAGGGCATCCACAGAGAGGTCAGAAAAATCAGAACTCAAAGGGATCCTGCAAAGATCCATGCCCAAACTTAGAATAATAAGTAAATATCCAATACTTCTCAAACAAATTGTAAGTAGGATTTAACTCTCAAATAATAACTCACTGGATTGCCTTTCAGCATTTATTAGAAGAATATATCAAACAAAAATTATGTATTCATTAACACTAACTTTCTCTATTTATTTTGGAAGCTTGTAGACTATAGAGTTGAATTCAGTAAATGGTGGGTGACTGAATTCAAGACCATCAAGTTTCCTTCCCAAGGAACAGTTTTTGACTTTTATATTGATTCGGAAACAAAAAAAATTGAACCTTGGTCCAAGCTGATCCCCAAATTCGAATTTGATCGAGAAATACCATTACAGGTGAGTAATACATTTATGTGTGTGTGAGAGACAAAGAATGTTAGAGGCACAAACATAGTCAGAAAAGAATGTGTGAGAAATCAGTCTCCAAATTAATTATTTTATTTGTAAGTTATTTTTGAAGCCCGTCTTTACACTGAGAAGCATCGTTGTCTATTTTTGAACACATACTAATAAGCTGCTAGGATTTAGAGATCTGAATTTTATCATAAGAGAGAGACAGAGTGTACCTGAAAGAAAACCTGTAGTCTTTGAACTTAGTGTGGTATGTGATTTTATTAATTTTTATGTATGTACTTTTTTTGTCTAATTGTATTAAAATGTGATTGTAATCACAGGTTCTGACTTATTCTAGTGGAAACATATGCAATAGGGGCCAAATTTGGCAAGAAAACAGCAATTGCTCCATTTTCATCATTATTAGTACCAGAAATAGGTATGTCATTCTTTCTAGGAATGCTATTTCAAAGAAAACCCACTGTATTCCAGTTTTTAAATACATGCTCCTCTTCCTCTTCCTCCTCTGCTCATACCGGTATTCATTTTTGCCATCCACATTTTTGTACCATGTACTGCACAAAGAAATATAATGATGATAATGAAGCAATTGCTGTTTTCTTGCCAAATTTGGCCCCATTTGCATATGTTTCCATTAGATTTGGTCTTTTGAAGGTTGGATTGTTCACTAGGAATCATCAGGATAGTTTTAACCTCCTTCCATGTGACATTGGTATTATTATTAATCAAATTTATCACGTATTAATATTTATAATATATTTATTTAAATGTATAATTATAGTGTGAATGCATGCCTTAAACTAGAAAAATGTGGGAGGCCTGCTGCCTTTTTTACATACCAGTTTCCTAAGCTACAGAAAACACTGGGCAAGGATGGTGTTATACATCTTCCGTGCTCCATGCAGCAGCATCTGCTTCTTTCTGGAGCAGTGATATCTTGAACTGTTGTTTTTCTGCTTGAAGCTCTTCAGTTGCTACGAGTTAATGCTGACTCTCAAGTTGGTGACAGGAGAAGAATAATGCTGGCATGATTTAGGGAGGCAAAAAAGCAAACCAGCCCATCCAGCGGACCAGGATACCTTCGAGACCGCCTTCTGCCACAGATTACCTCCCATCGGCCAGTACGCTCCCACAGGGTGGGTCTCCTCAGGGTGCCGTTGGCCAGACAGTGCCGGCTGGCGACCCCAAGGGGGAGGGCCTTCTCTGTGGGAGCTCCCACCCTCTGGAATGAGCTGCCCCCAGAGATCAGGGTGATCCCTGATNGGCCTAGGGTAATTTTTAAGAGGGGTTTTTAGAGGGGTTTTTAATAATATTTTAAATTAGACAAGTTAAATATTTCATTTTAATTAATTTTAAATTTTGTGATGTTATTGGTGTTTTTAATTGATTGTCAGCCGCCCTGAGTCCGCAAGGAGAAGGGCGGGATATAAATTCGAACAATAAATAAATAAAATAAATAAATTCTGAGACTTTTTGCAATTTTGACAGCGAGGGAGAGGTTTTGTAATTTGGCCAGTTTTAACTGAAAAGTCTTTACAGGCATCATAGTCTGATTCCACTCTCCATTTCCATTTGTGTCTTGATGATAATAAGAATGCAACTGCAGTGATCCCATCTCCAGTCATTTTCTGGAGGATCACTGTAAACTTTGGAAATTCTATTAGATGCAGCCATTACATAATATTTTGTTGAAAATTACCACTGTTATTATTGTGAGAGAAAGTCTGCAGCAGTGGTTACCACACCTGGGTAAATTACCCAAAATTGGATAAAAGTGTTTTTTCTTTGGGTAATGAAATACAAATCCATCACTTTTTAAGAAGAGACTGGACAGCCATTTATCTGAAATGGTATAGGGTTTCTTGCCTGAGCAGGGGGTTAGACTAGATGACCTCCAAGGTCCCTTCCAACTCTATTGTTGTTGTTGTTGTTGTTATTATTATTATTATTATTAAGTCACAACAGGGACATTTAAATAAAGACTTTTCATAAATAGTTTGGGGTATGAAAGAAACAGTTTGGGAAGTACTGGTCTAGGCTAGGGGACACTGTATACTTTCTCTTGAGTTAGAGGAAGCATCACTTGCACAATTTAATTGGTAAATCAAAACTTTAAAAATGTAAAAAGGCTTGGCCGTGCCAGTCAAATAAAAAGAATACTAAGTAGAAGAAACCTATGGCTAAATGGATAGAAACAGCCTGTATGTTCCTTATCCTAATTCTGAACTTGCTATCTAGTGGCATCATATCACTGGACCTCAAGCCTGATTCTTAGGTCAGTCTTTGGAGAATGACAGAAAATATGTCAAAGAAGACATAAAAGTAGTCCTTGACTTATGACTGTTCGTTTAACCACAGTTCAAAGTTATGATAGCCTTGAAAAAAGCTTGTGGTCTGTCCTTGGAGTTACGACCATTGTACCACCTGCTAGATCACATGATTGAAATTCAAGCGCTTAGCAACCAGCTTACATTTATGATGGTTGCAGTGTCTGGTGCTTATGTGATCGTGATTTGTGACCTTCCCAGTCAGTTTCTGACAAGCAAAGTCAATCGGGGAAGCCAGATTCATTTAACAACCATATGATTCACTTAGCATCCGCATAATTGGTTTAATGACTGCAGTAAAAATGGTTGTAAAATTGGACCTGGTCACATGTTTATTTGCATAATGACTGCATTGCTTAGCGGCAGAAATTCCAGAGCCATTTGTGGTTGTAATACAGGACTACCTGTAATACAGGACTACCTGTATTCCGTACTTTGAATATGACTGAATCTATTTAAATATAAGCGGAGTATAAGAACAATTGCTCATGGGATATTGTCATGCAATGCCACTTACTGCGCAGCCCTGCCTTACCTCTCTGCCTGGAGATGTTCTGAGTCTCCTAGTAAATGCCTCTCATATCCCTTTCAGGCCTGTCTAGTACATACCAATGAAACTATCCGGCTGCGCTATTTTATGGATCATCTCTTGGAGAGACACAGACCTGTCATGCTGGTGGGAAATGCAGGCACGGGAAAGTCTGTGATTGTCGGCGATAAGTTGTCTTTCCTGGATTCCGAGCAGTACCTGGTGAAGAATGTTCCTTTTAATTACTACACTACCTCTGCCATGTTACAAGGTAAACTGCTAGTTGAAGTGGGGGAGAACGGGACAAATTTGGCAAGGCAATTATTTAGATAGGAAAGAAATGTGCTAAGAGGTGTTGAAGACATCAAAAGAAAAAAATAAGAATCCAAGGTGATATAAAAATCATCACTGGTATAGATCCTACTTTAAAAGAATTACAAAACCCATAAAATAGAACTTAATTATTTAAACTCATAGGAAAATGGAGTCCGTTATTTAATTGCCAAACATAGGACCCTAATTCAGATAATACATTACAGCAGAAGGTACAAATTCATAAATTGTGGGCGCTTGTAGCACTACAAGTAAATTTCTATGGCTTGCAACAATACTTTGTAGGTACTGATCTTGGAAAAAAATACATGCTAACCTAGTAGCTAAACCAAATATAGGTCTTCTGGTTAATAATTTGTTCCATACAGTATTAACCTTGTGAACTCTAAAGCTTCCTCTTTCCGTTATATTCAAGATGGACAGTAATTAATATTTGTATGTTACTTATATGTAAGGGTGTAGGTCTATACATGTGTGGTATATAGTATGTTTAAATGTGTGTTATGTATGTGTACACTTTGAGAGCAAGCAACTAAATTTCACTTTAATGTGTGTCATTAAAGGCTACGTACCTACGTACCTACCTACACACCTACCTACCTACCTACCTACACACCCACCATCTATCTATCTATCTATCTATCTATCTATCTATCTATCTATCTATCTATCTATCTATCTATCTATCTATCTATCTATCTATCTATCTATCTATCTATCTATCTATCTAATTCTGTCAGCTAACAACTGGCTTTGTTTTGCAACTCTGTTTCACAGTAAACGTTTTATTCGATTAAACTGTGTTTAATGCCACACTATGGTGCAACCATCATAAATATGAGTCAGTTGCCAAACATCTGAATTTTAATCACATGACCATGCAGATGCTGCAGTGGTTGTACGTATGAAAAATGGTCATAAGTCATTTTTTCAGTGTTGCTGTACTTCGAATGTCACTAAACAAACTGTTGTAAGTTGAGGACTATCTGTATATGAAAAGGCTTCAGTGTTTTATCCTTAAGCTAATGAACTTCATGCAGCACATGTGACATTTGGGTTTTGAGACTCTTGCACTGCTCTCTGAGTCTGAAGAAAGCTTAAATTGCAACAAACTAAAATTATAGCTCTTAAAATAATTTTTAATGTGGCAAAGAATTATCTGGGTCATTTAGACCATCATGGCCTAAACAAGAAAGGGCAAAGATAAATATTTTTTTTCAATTTGGTTTTGATAGTGGAGCAGATAATAGTTTTAGCTTTCTGAAATATGCCTTTCATCTTCCTAAGGTCACTAGTACTGTAGATGCATTTTCTCTGTACTGATGTTATAAAGTTGAACTTCTTCCAAGAAAATATGGTTCTATCAGTGCTTCATCTGATTTATCAATATTCAGAGTATTGTCTTCAGTAGTAGCTCAGTAGACCTCTTGACTGAACCAGCCAGTTTCTTAATGTGTTTGAAGGACTTCTCCGTGTTCTTTAATATCCAAGCACAGGTCATGTCAGTTCGATCCACTTTGCTGTGATTTTGCTTTAAATTTGAAAATCTGTTGTTATCTATTTCAGTGCCAGGGTGCTTAAAGTGTTCATCCTTTGAACAAAGGATTTCTCCTGGGAAAATGGGGAAACATCCTTATAACCTTTTCTGTGGCAATCATTTTATCAATATAGTGTTCAAAATGAACATATTTATGAGGCTTTTATCTATAATTGAAATTGCTTTAATATTTGAGCATGAGCAATTCAAAATTTATGCAGCAGCAGCAGAAGAAAGAGTTCCACGTAGAATTGTTTTGCAAAGGAGAATGCTGCAGGCAAATTGTCAGTTCCTGCAGTTTCTGCCATTCCTTAATCATCCCAGCTACAATCTGGTTACAGTTGAATAAATGTCATAGATTAACCTTACTTGAATTGATGCCCTCCAGATAGATTGTATTTCTGTAATTCCATCCAACATTTTCATGTTGAAGTCTGTCATTCTGAGGATTGTAAAGAGAGGTCTGTAACACAGAGAGTGATCTTTGTTGTTTATCTAGAAAATTGGGGCCTGTAGGAATAAATACAGGTATGCCATTTTACTGTTCAGTTTCTGAACTAAATGCTTCATTTAGACTTTTGGTCAGGTTGGTAATTTATTTTGTAATGCTGTCCTATTTTGAAGCCTTTTTTTGCCTCTTGCATCTCCCACAATTTGTAGATAATCTATATAAGCCACTATTGTGAGACATTTCACAACATATAGTACCCATTGATCCACATGTTTTCTATGTAGACATTAGATTTAAATGTTGTGCACGACGAACCAGAAAAGACATTTTCACCCTAACACAATTAATAGTGCCCTGACAAAATATATCTAAGAAAACAAAATCAGTTTGGAGAATAGAATTTGTATGGCAATCATAACACGTAAGGGGGTGCTTTTAGTAATCTTTTGGTGTATATCTTCTATTCAATATCTACTCTAAGTCAATCTTCAACGAGGCACTGGAGAACATCGATGCTGGCATCAAAGTAAACGGTGTTTGGATCAACAACTTAAGATATGCTGACGATACAGTTCTGCTTTCCAGTAAGCATGAAGACCTTCAGCTCCTCATCAACAGAGTCACAGAAATATCTGAAAAATACAGCTTGAAGCTTAACACCTCAAAAACCAAGATCATGGTCATCAGCAAACAACCTGTTAATTTACCACCAATAAATTCAGAAGGAATACCACTAGAAAAAGTTGAAAGGATCACACACCTTGGTTCTAATTTACATGAAAGCTGGGACATGACCGTTGACGTAAAGACAAGGATAGAAAAAGCCCGAACAGCATTCTTCAAAATGAAAAAGGTCTTCTGCAATCACGACATAAACCTAAGACTGAAAATCAGGCTTGTCAGATGCTATATTTTTTCTATCCTGCTCTATGGAGTAGAGAGTTGGTCTCTGACAGAAGGCCACCTGAAGAGACTAGAAGCATTTGAAATGTGGATTTACAGGCGGCTGTTACGTATAAGCTGGGTTGACAAGATCAGAAATGAGGAGGTGATTAGCCGCCTGGGAAAGCCAAGGGAAATCATCAAAACAATTAAAAAACGAAAATTAGAATATTTCAGACATGTGATGCGACACCCAGAAAAATACAGCATACTCCATTTAATCCTCCAGGGAAAGATTGAAGGCAAATGAGGTCCAGGCAGAAGAAGAACATCATGGCTTCAAAATCTAAGGGATTGGTTTGGACAAAACTCAGCAGCACTTTTTCGTGCGGCTGCTGATAAAAATAGGATCGCCAACATGATCGCCAACGTCCGATAACGGATAATGGCACAAGAAGAAGAAGATATCTTCTATATTTTAAGTCCCACTTTTACAGTTTAAATTCTTACAGTGCCTAATATAATCAGAAATTTTTGTGATTGCTTTAATTATCATGAGCCATCAAGTTGGTGTCATGTTTAGTAACAACCTAGATACTGTCTCTGGGATGAAATTTGGTTATTGTAGAAATTTGGTTCCTAATACATTAAGTATAGGAATAAACAATAGCCCAGAGCAGTACATTATGTGGTGCTTTTTAAATGAAGAAAAACCTGACCAGAGATGACTTTATGTGTTTGCAGGAGTATATGAGTTTGTACTACCTTGTACATGCTCAATTACCAAACAATTAAAAATCATATTCAGCAATATCAAGTCCTTATCTCATTTTTTAAAAGTTAGCTATAGTTAGCATTAGGGTTATTTGCAAACGTCGTTTAATCCAAACTGGCACTGAAAGGTTATTCTCTGACTTCCATGCACAGTTAAAGGTTAACCAGGACCCACAAACACAAATATGATCAATTCTTTATGCAGCAATTTTTCATTTCCATCCTCAATGGCTGTTAATAAGGCAAGTCTAAAATCTCTTGTGTTAAATAAGAGAGAATCTGTACAGTTTAATGTAAACCAGCTTTTGTAATTTAATATAAATTATGAATGGTTTGGAGTTAGCTTCAAAATTAATATGCTTCAATAATAAAAATAGATCACTCAAACTATTTTTGTAAGACCACCCTTTGCAATATCTAATATGGAAGTTTTTATGATTTTTTTCACGTTAACAAATTGAATGAATGAATTTCTGTATTTGTCCTGTTTTATGTCTACCTATAATGAAACCTGTTTGGCTTCATTAATATATTCATGAGCCAGTTTTGCAAATCTTTTACAGTCCTGATTAGTGAAAAAAATGGGCATGTATATCCATTGCTTCTAAGTTAGCATCACAGTACTGTTCATGTTTCTTTCCATGACTTTGGAACCTCTCCATCTAGCAGCATATAATTAAAAGGCAAAAGAGAATATTGAACTGAATGAAATATAATAAAGTAACTAATAACATTTCCCCTGTAACTATCAACCCTCAGAATTATACAAGATTTTACATCCTATATGGCTTCCATACATTAATTTGAACTAATAAGGCTTCCAAAGAATCATTATACTCTTGAATAATATTAAATTTATTTAAATATTTTCTAATTTTGAATTCCTCATTACGGCCCAATTTTTATATATATAAAACTATCTGTCTGTCTGTCTGTCTGTCTGTCTGTCTGTCTGTCTGTCTGTCTGTCTATCTATCTATCTATAAAACTATATATCTATATATATATCTATATACATAAAACTATATATCTAAAACTTACATTAATTTTGTTAGCTTTGTAAATTAATCTGCTCTTAGAAAATGTAGTAGATAGATTCTTATTTTTTATTTTTTTTGTTTTTCAGTATTTCGAGTTTTTATTTCACAAGTCACAAAATTTTTGCTTGCCATTTTGGAAATTCAGATACGTTTCTTATACTTTTAAACTTGGAAGGGTTTTTGTTAGCTCCTATAAATCTTATTATTAATAGTTGACTTTTGTTTAATATTTGAACCAGAAATTTCATCTTTTTTCGGTATTCCTTTCTAAACTGTACTATCTTCACCTGTAAACAATCCTCTTATAAATGCTTTCATTCTGTCATAGACCAGTGCATTCAATTATGTTTTGTTTAAATTAAGAGAGAGAGAGAGAGAGAGAGAGAGAGAGAGAGAGAGAGAGAGAGAGAGAGAGAGAGAGAGAGAGTGAGCGAGCCATATCTTCATCAGATTCAAAGGCATGAGTGCTGGATGGAAATAAAGCCATTGGGGGTAGCCCAATATAAAAAAGAGCATAGTGGCCTAGGAATAGAAATTGTATTTTTCCTAGATTTGGTATTGTCCTTCAGCCTTCTAAGTCAGCACTGTCTGCATCCACTGAATTTGGGGTTCAGTGATTAAAATTCTGTTCAACCCACTGGACTGTAGCTGAGAAAGTCTCTCTTACTTTTGTGTTTTAAAGAACGTCCTTGTTTGACCTTTCTTATAAGCAGCGGTGAAAGATGCTTGTTATATCGTTGCAACAGCACAAGGATCCGTGCTGGGTCTCTACATTTAAGTGACTTGGGTATTATGCCCATGCAAGCAAGTGTGAGTGGACAGATGCAGATAACTAAGTATTGGGAAAGGCAACACGGGAGGGCGATTTGTGTGACATTCAGGAGTTTTTACAGAATGTTTTTATTATCCATCGTGGTTATGATGCTTAGCAGACTTCCAGATACAATTAGCTGCCAAGCATAAGGTAAGTCAGGGAAAATCCTACAAAAGGCCACTGGGACTCCTTGCAAAGTTTCTTCATGTATCAAATTTACCCGTGGAGAATTCCACAGCCCATCAGCCTCTAGGAAACACAGCAGATGCTTAATAACTCTAAATACAGTGACTGTTTATTCCAGTCTAATTGGGATATGTGTATCTGTGCTAGACATGTGGCTTATGATATTATTGTGAGGCGCATTCTCAAATTAAAACACTGCTTTCACGAACATGTCATTTAATCTCTCTCAGTAATTGCATTTCAATTTGATGTATCTCTTCTACACTTGTTAAGACTCTAAAAGGGTTGTTTTCTATGTTAATTAAGCTCTAATTAAATGCTTATTTGAAAACCGTATCTCACTTCCAGAAATTTCAAAATTGTCATGGTGCTAGGTTGTTGAAAGGAGAATATTCTGCAGAAACAGAGGTGTCAGCTTTCACCCAGTGTTTTAAATTCTTTTATGCCCCAAGCTGTCAAAACCTGAGAAATCGGATACATTGCATGGATGCTAAATGCAAAGCAAAAAGCATTTTAATAACCTATAAATATATAATCAGTACAGTGAAAAGCAAATTGTAAATCTTTTTTAATTGTTTGCCTACATCATGAAATTCATTGTAAAGTACAAGATGCAGATATTTGAAAATATTTTATTCTTGCAGGATTGTTTCTAGCTGCAGTGTTTTACTAAAGTATAGCAGAAAATATAGTCTTCAGTTCTGTCTCCTCTTACTTGGAAATGGGACTCCTTACTTCTGAATAAATGTGTATAGGATTGTACTTTAAAAATCTTTGCTATTTTATGTATGTGAAGTGTACACACACACACACATATTTAATACACACACACACACATATATATATGTACACATATTATGTGTGTGTGTATGTCTGTATATATGCCACTACTGTATTTGTTCTTGCCCAAGTTTTTAAGCATCATAACCACAGATTTTTAGATTTGTGATGCATTTCCTGCAGTTCTTATATACAGTTGCAGTCTGCTAAACTGTATTTTATTAATCTATGATTCTGTTTTCATGGGCTTGTCTGCTGCTAAAAGTCTTCCTTTGTGAGGAATTATGTGATATGATCAATCATCATCATTAGGCTTGATACTGGCATGATTTTTCTTTGTTTATATTTCCATAGGTGCCTTATAGCTCAAGTAGATTAATTGGCAGCCTGACAATGCAATCCTTATATTAAGAAGTTTACTTTCTAAAAATTCTGAGCCTTTGTTTTCTCATAGCTGTGCTTGAGAAGCCACTGGAAAAAAAGGCTGGAAGGAATTATGGTCCTCCTGGAACAAAGAAACTCATCTATTTCATTGATGATATGAATATGCCTGAAGTTGATACCTATGGAACAGTTCAGCCTCATACACTGATCCGACAACATCTGGACTATGGGCATTGGTATGTTAGGGATGGATAAATTGGCCTATTTTTGATCTAGATCATGGCTTTACACTGAACTATATTTTGTTTCCACCCAATCTACATTAAAAACAAACAAACATAAAAAGAAACAAAAAATGTTCAGACTAGTTATGAGGCTAAGTTTGGGATGGATGATTTTGCTTCTGATTTGAATTACTGTTATATGAGTTTATTTATAGCGCCAGCCTGTTTTCTACCCTTATATATACATCCATGAGTAAGAATCATGTCACAATCTTTGGGCATCAATAAAATCTGATGGATACTCTAGCTAAGTTTGAACAGTACATTAATCCAAGCGATGTAGTCAGGTCCTATGGTATCAGCATTCATGAAGATTGAATTCTTCATACATCCTGTGATAAGCGTCTTTATTTAGTGCAAAACTCCCAGTATAACTTCTTGTTTTTATTCTAATCCTGCAGATTGTACAATGTGCAAGCCATCCTTTTCTTTCTTTTTTATTGGTATATACTGGTTTCTTTTTAATTCTTTTTTCCCTCAGTCTTTCTACCAGCTTTTCTCTTGAATGTAACTTGTGACTTTAATGAATTAGTCCCATCATGGATATGCATGATTTTAGAGGAATCACCATCATTATGGAATGCATTGATGTATTGGAAACATATGTGAATTCTAACCTCATCTAGTCCCCTCTGCCCTCAAATTGTACAGTCTCTGTTGGAATATTAATTGAAAACAGCTGGGATGCAGCAGGTGCCTAGTGCCCCCCTAACATGCTGCTTCAGTCTTGGCAATGTTTGGCAGGCATACTGCTGTTGTCACTAATAATCTGTGATTAGGATGATGCATTCTTTTTTCTTTTTCTGGCAAAGGTATGACAGGAACAAGCTGTCCCTGAAGGAAATCATGAATGTGCAATACGTGTCATGCATGAATCCCACTGCAGGCAGCTTTACTATCAACCCACGTTTGCAGGTATTGCTTCCTGATCTAGAACACTGCTGGTTTTGTTAATTACATTCATTTTTTTTCGTGCTTGATAAAATTGTGCCCAAGCAAAGAAAAGCTACAGGAATGCAACAGTTTATCTGTCACAAATCAAAACTAAAGGCTTGATAGGAGAGGAATGGGATGGAGTAGCCAGCAGAAATTAGTAACTGGTTTTCTGGAATGCGCATCCTTTATATAGAACTAATTCATTATTTTCTATATTGCTTTAATACATCAATGAACCATATCTCTGTGCCTCTGGTTTAGGTCAATTGGGATATGATTTTATAAGGTTCAAGAGAAGAATAAGATAACTGTATTTCAGTACCATGGACAGCAGCACACGGATTTTCCCCACTTAGTTCTTGTGATGAATGCAAAGTCCTCCTCACTGCAACTCCATCTCTAAGTGAGGTGGCCATGAAGCAAAATATTATGTGATTGCTCCACTTAGCAACAGGAGTCTCAGGTGCAGTTGTTAAGTAGATCACCTGTGGTCATTAAGCAAGAACATAACGTGACCATGACTTATGACCTCCTGCTATCTTCCTATTGAGTTTGCTTGTCAGAAGCTGGCTGAGAAGATTGCAAGTGGCAATGTGTGCCTATGGGACAGTTGTAAATGTGCAACGGTTGTCAAGTGCCAGAATTGCAATTATGTGAGCATAATAATATATATCATTTCTCTTCTATACAATCGCCTATTGATTTCTATTGTGTTTTGTTTTTTTATATTATGTTCTTGCAGCGCCACTTCTGTGTGTTTGCCCTCTCATTTCCTGGGTCAGATGCTCTTTCCACCATTTACAGTACCATCCTAACTCAGCATCTAAAATGGGGGAACTTCTCTGCAGCCTTACAGAAGTCATCACAGCAGTTAATACACCTGGCTCTTGCTCTGCACCTGAAAATAGCAGCCACATTCCTTCCAACAGCTATTAAATTTCACTATAACTTCAATCTTAGGGATTTATCCAATGTCTTCCAAGTAGGTTGCTTTCTCTTTGGGGAACTATTTATTATTTTGACTGTATTTGTTTAAGGAGGCTAGATTTTGCAAATTAAGTCAAATTATGTTGGCAGTGTACAACTGTATCCTCTCCTAGAGTCAGTTTGCAGTTTGGCAGAACAAAAGTAAAAAAAGTAAAAAGTAAAAAAAAAAAGAATGCAAGAACAAGAAACCAGTATGTTGTTTAAAAGGTCAGTTGCTTTTTCTGTTGTGTGTGTGTCTGTGTGTATTTGTGCTATTTGTTTTTGTCAATAAGGAAGAAGGCAGTCTTTCTAATTCATTTTACATATTGCACTAAGAATAATATGATTTCATTGTTGCTTGATTAGTATGATGTGTAATTCTGCTATTGTGGTTTATAAACCATCATTTTTGGCTTTTGTATCTACACAATTACACATTTTATGTTGTATTTCTAATAGGTATTAATTCAGTATATCATCAGCAGAATAGACAGTGAGATCTTATTCAAACTGCCTAGCATTATAAAAAGACATAGGATGATCAAACACCAGCTTATATACATCAGTTTTGAGAATAGGCTCTAGATAGCAATTGACTGGAGCAATTGATTGTAGATTATCAATGAGATTTAAAAGATGAACTATTATCGATATCCATTTAACCACAATTTTCAAACCTTGTGGAAATAAAAAATGGGGATATAATGGATTTTATCTATTGCAGTATATTTTTTTAAAGTTTCATTTTAAAACTTTACTGCAAAACCATATACAGGACCACAATTTCCATTCACCTCTTTCTTTCGATGAAACAAGAAATTTAACTTCTGTTGAGATTGATTTTTTTATCACAAAATAGGGTTGAACCAAGGCCTCTGTTCTATATTAGTTGGGTAGTTGTAATGTTTAGGATAAGTCTGGTCCCTTATTATTTCCATCTTTGACCTGTTTTACAGTAATGGGTGAGTTTTTAACCTGTACACTACTCAGACTCACTGTGAGTTGGGTGGCTTTATAAATTTGGTCTAGAAATGAATGAATGCACGAAAAAATAAATATTTCTGTGGTATCATATGCACATTGCAATATTATCAGTTCATGAAAGAAGTTCAGGCTTTTTCAATGATTTTATTGTTCTGTGGAATATGTGTTTCTTCTCCTTTTTATATAATAGTAATTATTTATTTTAAAACTTCTACACATCTTAGCTCTTTCTGAATTAACAAAAAATTCAATGGAGTCATGTTCTCTTTCACACCATTTAATAATGTAATTTATGACTGCCTAAACTGCAGCTTCTTTTAACACACTATGGATGATCTATTTTAAAACATGCACCATGCAACTTACTGAGAAACATAATTGATTATATTATGTATTGATTATCTTGTTTTCAATTAAAATAGAATGTGTGAAAAGCAGCCATAGACAGAAAAGCTAAACATAATTTCATGGGAGTTTAATTTATTCAGGAAGTATTTTAATTCAGTTTAGCAATTTTATTTACTGTCCAAGATTGTTATATGATACAAATATACATATGTAAATATGTAAAATTTAGAATATAATATGGCATTTAGAAAAATGTACTATCAGATACGCAGTAAAGTAGTTAACACATATAACAATACTAATGAATTACAGTAATTTGATTTGACAGTTCCAGCATTAAACCCACAGAAATTGCAACTAAGAAGAACTTAGCAACCTTTTGTTGTTGCTTTGAGTTACCCTGTGGTAAGATGAGCAGCCAATAAAATTTATAAACAAAACTTTTTAGATACAGATAGCCCTCGACTTACAACCACAATTGAGCCCCAAATTTCTGTTGCTAAATGAGACATTTGTTAAATGAGTTTTACCCTATTTTACGATCTTTCTTGCCACAGTTCTAAAGCGAATCACTACAATTGTTAAGTTAGTAACAATTGGCTTCCCCATTGACTTTGCTTGTCAGAATGTTGCAAAAGGAGACCATGTGACCCTGGGGACACTGCAGCCGTCATAAATATGAGTCAGTTGCCAAGTGTCTGAATTTTGATCATGTGACCATGGCGGTGCTGCAATGATCATAAGTGTGAAAAATGGTCATAAGTCACTTTTTTCAGTGCTGTTGTACTGTAACTTCAAACGGTCACTAAATGAACTGTTGTAAGTCGAGGACTATCTGTAGTTCAAGAGAACATTCTGCTATTAGAAAATATATTTTTCTCATCTGGCTAGTCCACTTGGCCAACTAATGTAGAATGCTAAGTTTAGTATATGAAACTGTGCCCATGTGGAACTGACTCTATTGATCCTTAAAATCAGTCATTGAGCAGCGTTACTATTATTTCCTCTTTGGAACCATAGCTAATATAAAACTGAATCTAGCTTGTGAGAAAGCTCATTGATACTGCCTCTTCACAGCTCACTGTATAATAGTTCTCTTGGTAGATTGGGGTCAGAAGACATGTTGTTTTATCTTCAAATAGACTTTTTCATATCCTTGTTGAAGCAGATACTGAGCTGAAAAGCTGAAAAAATGTAAAACCATATCTGTGCTCTTCTTCCAAGAAGAATAGAATTTGTCCATATGAATGAAAGAAGAGTTTTCTGTGCAATTTGTTTTTAACCAATACGGTAACAGCAAGATTGTGCATGTGTCTTTGTAGAAGGAAGATCAATTTCCAGGTGCTAAAGTGCATTTGGAACATAGCAAGGGACTTCAAATACTGCTATTAAAATATACTCTGAATTACTTTTAATGGTCTCAAAACTGCACTCTTTGCTTTTAAAGAGTTTTACTTTTTTCA
>NW_015387830.1:138012-148933 GCF_001527695.2 Protobothrops mucrosquamatus | reverse complement strand
ACAAAGATGATTAGGGGACTGGAGGCTAAAACATATAAGGAAAGGCTGCTGGAATTGGGTATGTCTAGTTTAACGAAGAGAAGGACGAAGGGGGGGACATGATAGCAGTATTCCAATATCTCAGGGGCTGCCACAAAGAAGAGGGAGTCAAGCTATTTTCCAAGGCACCTGAAGGCAGGACACGAAGCAACGGATGGAAACTAATCAAGGAGAGAAGCAACCTAGAACTAAGGAGAAACTTCCTGACAGTTCGAACAATTAACCAGTGGAACAACCCGCCTCCAGAAGTGGTGAATGCTCCAACACTGGAAGTTTTTAAGAAGAGACTGGACAGCCATTTGTCTGAAATGGTATAGGGTTTCCTGCCTGAGCAGAGGGTTGGACTAGATGACCTCCAAGGTCCCTTCCAACTTTATTATTATTATTATTATTACTATTATTATTATTATTATTATTATTATTAGTATTAGTATTAGTATTATTAAGCTGATGATAAGAGAGATTTTGTTGGTATGAGTTGGATGTTGTGTCTGTTCCTTTCTTTGTTCTGTTGAGTTATGACGATTTATATTTTAATGTGGCATTATTTTTCTGTAGTAAGCCATTCTGACCTTTGTTGGGTTGTGTGGCCTGTGTAGAGATTGTGGTAAGTAACTAAATAAATATTTGGTAGCTTGATTCTGGAGTCTGAGAAAATTATCATAGTTATCACTTCCCGGTTAGTAAAGTCTATAATTTATTGCCTTCGGCTTCTTTGACATTAATAATCTTGGCAAATTTATGTGCGGAAATGATTCACAGTGCCTTTCAATTTTGTTTGTACTATTTCAACACACAAAACTACTAAGCACACTTGACTTTCCTTGTTCATTTATTGATACTGTATATACTATTATTGTTAGTATAAAGGTTAATAGCTTCTAATTCACTGGCAACAACAAATTCAAGCCGTTGAACATGGTCTCTTTGAGATTCTGATCAGCCTGATGGTCTATTTTCACCACCATAAAACTTCAAAGTACCTTTAGAAATTCAACTCTGTTTTAAAAATATGTAATGAAGCAAAACTAGATTTATAAAAGAAAACAAGGTGAGAATATGGTGGAATGAAAGAAATAAAAAAATAAGATAAGAAAAAAGAAAGGTAATCATAGATCTGAGATTGCTGTAAGTCATATTTCACCTTTTCATATAATTTTATCACTGAATATGAAATCTGCATGATCCCAGCATATCCAGAACTTAAAGTGGCATAGTAACAACCTTGTGGAGCAACATGCCCACAAAACTATTTTAGGGCATTTCCTGAGCAGGAAACAGAAGTTGGAGCTGTATGGAATGGGAATTCGTGATAGGCAACCTCACCATTGTAAAAAACAAATGGCTTTCAACAGTCAGGTTATATCTGTTCATTCATTCATTCATTCATTTATTCGATTTGTATCCCGCCCTTCTCCCGAAGAAGGATCAGAAAGAAAAAGAAAAAAGCAGATTTCCTAGAATGGCAAATAGGACTGTACAAAGCTTCAAAGGGTGTTTTCTTTTAATGCCACTTCAGTTGAGTTACTCCAAGCAAATGAATGAATTGAGCAAAGATTACTTTGATGAAGGAAGTGGAATGAGAGGTTGACGACATTTTTTACAGATGTGATGGCTTTTCTGAGATTGTTGTAAACAACAATAGAAGTTTGTTACTTATGGATGAATTTTTATACTGCTTCAGTTGTAGTTATCTCTAAGCAGTTCATAATCCAAAAGTATGTATAATGCGATCAATAATACAATAAAATAGTAAAAATACAAAGTATCTGTTGTAATTTTACTTCTATATATAGATCAGGGGTCCTCAACCTTGGCAACTTTAAGACTTGTGGACTTCAACTCCCAGAATTCCTCAGCCAGCAAAGCTGGCTGAGGGATTCTGGGAGTTGAAGTCCACAAGTCTTAAAGTTGCCAAGGTTGAGAACCACTGATATAGATAATGCTGGAAAGAAGGTTGAATGTATGAAGAGCTTTCTAACACTGCTGGAGGGTTATCTATTACTGAGCAAACTTGGCATTTTACCATGGGCTAGCAGCAGATAGGGTTGTTATCTCAGGGGAGATGGCAGCAGTGCAGAACTTTTCAAAGCTGGTTCAAGGCTAATCCTACCCATCAAGTCTTCTTGGCAGTCCCAGATTCTCCTCCAACTGTAGATGTGGGGGCAGTGGTGGGCTTCATATATGTGAACAACCGGTTCTGTGTGTGGATGCTGCTTCCGGAAGTCCATTCTGGGCCTGGGCAACAAAAAATTAGCTACCAGTTCTACTGAACTGGTGCAAACTGGCTGAATCCCACCACTGTGTGGGGGAGATCTTGGCAGAATAAGGTGATTCCATGTCCTTGGTATGCTGCATAATTGTACAGCATGGGGAAGCAGAAGCAGAAAGGGCATATACACCACAGTGACTGATGATGGGAAGGGCCTCTAGCAGCTAGAGGGCAAAGTAGGAGCTGCAAGTAGGCTAGCTTAGTAGCCAGGGGAGCGTGTTATGGGGAAGCCTTATTACCTTTAACAGGAAGCTATCTTCCCTTGGGTTGAGGTATACGTCTGTGTCCTCTAGTGCTTCTTATGGATCTGTATGTGTTTACTGGATTACAATTCTTTCTAACACTCAGGAATGGAATCATAAGAAATAAAGATTACTCTGTTTTTCTCTATGAGGGAATTTTATCTGCAGGATAAAATCTGCATATTTAAACTTGCAAGATTCTGTTACTATAATCTTATAATAAAAGCAGTATTAGCATGTGTAACTTTGAATTCCTAGTCTGATCTATCTTGGATGACTGACAGCAGGCCTAAATAAAATAGCTTTTATATTTTATGTTTTGCAGCCATCCAACCCTGATCCCAGCAACTGATGATTGTATATCAGTGGAGAACTTGTGGTCAAAAAATACAATAGTGATTTGTCTGTCAGGAGTACTGGCAAGATCTTGGCAGCATTTCCTGGGCCCAATTCAGCTCAACTCAGCATGGCTTGACAAGGATATAATTCATAATATTTTTAAGACTGTCCAATATGTAATCAGAGATATATAAGAATCCTTATTGCATGTTAGAAAAGAATTCAACATGACAGAATTTCCTTTTTATATTCATTGATCGTAGTTTAATTCTGGCACTTATTCCTTCCACACTTTCCATAGTCAAATAAACTTTTTGTCCTTTGCTGCTCAGCTGTGAACCTGGACCACTGACATAATCAACATTCTGTTCTGGAAAAAAAATCTGACTCTAAGTTTTACTTCCACTCTGCCAAGACACATTTTCTGATCCATGTTTTTTATTCAAATCATTACTGAAATCAGACATTACTAAAAATCAACAATAAAGGAAGATTTAAAACCTCTTACAAAAAATGATGCTTATGCAGATTAAATGATGTTGATGGGACCAGTTACTGATCCTGTTTGGCCCTATAAAGTATGCCGATTCCTAAGACACACAAGCAATATGGATGCTCTGGCCAACAACTTCAATGCCCTGACAGAAGAGAAATGAAAGTTAAGGATCTACTTACTATATGCCATTGCTTGCCGGCCCGGTTTGGCTTATGATTTGATATTTCATTTACTAACACTGCACTCTACATATGTATTTGGTATGCATTTAACAATGCCAAAAAAGGCTATTACTTTGCATGGACTGACTGATGAGCTGGGCGTTGTTTATATCATTGCAGTCTGTGTCAATGAGTCATATTGCCTCATTAACCTTTTTGCCAAGCAGAGCTCTTTTGGAAGGTAAGGTGAACATTGCTTTGCACTTCCTTCTTTTTCTTAGTGCTCAATTTCTTTACTGTGGCAGCTACACGCTTTAATTTTGTTCTCTTGAGCTAATGAATTAGTTACATTGATTAACCAGGAAGCATACACTACATGACCATTTCTGTCTTATTGGGATTTCTGAGATGTTGTTTTGTCAATGGGCAAGCTGCCACTACAACAATCATTTACAATGATATCTATGACACATTTGTCAAACAAATATACCCATCAGCCCCTGAAGTTTGAGGACCTCCTTAAAAATTAGTGCTTTAACTAAAAGTTTGAATGATGAGAACTAAGGAAGAAGAAACCCATGTAATTGACAAAAGTCATTTCTTGACATCGCTGAAAACTGGAGCAATTGAATTTTGTATGGGGGAGACCAGGCTTCAAATCCTAATTGTGGCACAGAATTCATTGAATATCCTTGAGGCAATTAATTTACATTAACTTACCTCATAAAACTGTTGCGAGTATTCAAGGGCAAGAACTATTTCTACTACAATAAACACTTCAGTAGGACATCATAATAGATTGATTATGTGCCATCAAATCAGTATCTACTTTTCATAACCACATGGATAGATTTTCTCCAGGTCATTTTTACCTACACCTTCATTTACATCTTCAAATGGGGCATCCATTGCTGCTATAACTGAATGCGTCTACCTTGCTGCTAGTTTATCTTCTTTTTCTTTCCACTTTTTCTAGCATTATACACTTCTTTAAGAAAGCTAGTTCTTCATATAATGTATGAATAATTTGTACAATAATTTAAAAGTGATAATTTGTACCTCAAGTGGGTTCATTTGTTTTCGTGGCTATCCTTGATATTCTCAGAAGTCTTCTTCAACAGCAAAGTTCAAAGCCTGCTTCTTCAAAGTCTGACTTTCACTTCCATAGAGCGTCTTATGGAAAATCATTACCTGCATGATTCTGATCTAGATATAGACTGATCATGGCATCTGAATATATTTCCCAAGGTCTTATTGCTACTCTACCATGTGCTAATCTGCAGCATATTACTTAGTTTTTGGTTTCTTTATTGTTGATAGTCAATCCTAAAAAGCAAAAGCTATCTACTGTTTCAATACCTTTATTATCCATTCTAAGGATGATTGCAGTACTTATTGTCATTGTCATTAATTTAATCTTAGTTCCAGTTTTTCAATGTATTCCTTGACTTTAATAATTAAAACTTGCAAGTCGCTTGCATTTTGAACTATCAGAATTCTGTCACCAGCATAGTAGAGATTACTGATTCAGTGTTAAAGAAGCACTAAACTTCTAATCCTGCTTCCTTCGGTATATATTCATCATATGGATTTAATACTCTCATACGATGGATTTAGGATATAGATCTCCAAACAAATTTAAGCAAGGTGCCATGCCCCATTTTTTTCTCAACTATCTAGCATGTATCACCAATAATATATTTTGTTCCTCTGCTTTTTATCAAGTCAATCAAATAACTGGCAGTGCCCATTCCCTATAGGGATCTAATCTGAGTGGGATGATCCTAAATATTATTTTACTAGCACAGGAAATTAAGCATACTGTGTGATAGTTTGCACACTGTATTAAGTCTCCTTTTTTAATATTTTATGTAAATTGATCTTTTCAAATCTGTTACTACTGTGTTATACTCCAGACTTGCTGGCCAATTTGGCTAGAATCTTTACTGATCCTTCTTTTATTGCTTGCCATATTTCTGTAGATATTCCATCAATTCCTGCCAACTTGTAATAACTAAAGTGCTGATTTAACTTCAGCTTGTAATATTAGAGGTTCATGTAGGCGGGTCATATCTTTCAAGATATCTTGAATGTTGACATCGCTGCTGTACAGAATTTCAGTATATTCCTAGCATCTTTGTTGGAATCAGTTATTATGTCAACGCTGTAACAATGGATGTCGTCGCTCTGACAACTGAGAATCAGCAGCCATTTTTACTTTTGCTTCTAGCGTGTCTTTCTATTATTTTAGAGTTTAGATTTAGAAAGGATCTCGGAGACCTAGTGGACAATTACTTAAATATGAACCAGCAGTGTGCTGCAGCTGCCAAAAAAAGTCAACACAGTGCTAGGCTGCATTAATAGAGATAGAATCAAGATCACGTGATGTATTAATACCACTTTAAGGCCACACTTGGAATACTGCATCCAGTTTTGGTCACCACGATGTAAAAAAGATGTTGAGACTCTAGAAAGAGTACAGAGAAGAGCAACAAAGATGATTAGAGGACTGGAATTAGATATGCCTAGTTTAATGAAGAGAAGGACTAGGGGAGACATGATAGCGATGTTCCAATATCTCAAGGGTTGCCACAAAAAAGAGGGAGTCAAGCTATTCTCCAAAGCACCTGAAGGCAGGACAAGAAACAACGGATGAAAACTAATCAAAGAGAGAAGCAACCTAGAACTAAGGAGAAACTTCCTGACAGTTAGAACAATTAATCAGTGGAACAACCTGTCTCCAGAAGCGGTGAATGCTCCAACACTGGAAGTTTTTAAGAAGAGATTAGACAGCCATTTGTGTGAAATGGTATAGGACATGGTCTGATAAGGTTTTGGCGGGCTGAGGGGATGGTGAGAAAAGCCCGAGTCTTGCGTTAATTGGGGAATGTGATTTATGACAGCATTTGTGGGATGGGAATTGCAACTTGTTACTTTGTATATGGGGGAGGGAATCTCAGTTTGGGGTTCAACTATGTAAGTGCCGATACTTTGTTTCCTAATAAAATATTCTTTAAGGAAGAATTCTTGCCTTGAAGTTCTTTTACTGGTTTCATCTATCGGAACCATGACATATTATCTGTGAATTAGCATCCTTTAGCACACCAGTTTAAATAATGAACTGATACCTCCAGGAGTCAAAAAGGATATATTTGGTACCACTTTGCCAAAAACTGAACCAATCTATCTGATTTGAATGTCTTGAGCAGTTCTCATCTGAGTTCCTGCTCCTGATTATGAGTTCTGTTTCACAGTTTTATTTTTATTCTGTTTGTTATTCATCATTCAGAGGTATGCCACTTGGGTGACTTACAAGTACCGTGAAATAAGTAAGTAAGTAAGTTAATACTATAATGTAGTTCTGTGAGACTGCTCTGCTTAAAACTTAAACTTAATTTGAAATTACAAACTTCCATACTTTCCACTAATTAAAACTGGAAACACCGAAAGTGATTTCTTGTTTCTTCTACATTAGAAAGTTTTTATTTAATCACCATTTAGCCTGCTTTCCATTGCAAGTAACCTAAAACTGAGTTAAATTTGCAGGAATCATATTACTATTATAGAGCGACATATACCAAGTTAGACAAATATTTCTTTTTCTGTGAGAACTGTCAATATCATCTATATTTCTTGGCAGAATTGGAAATTATTTTTGGACATAGTTTCCTGCTTTGAGAGAATAAATCTTTCTAAGATTCATCAAATTAAGTTCAAGGATTTTATGTTTCATTTCACAACAATCAAACCAAATATTGGTGTTCTATTTAATGAAAATCCTGTCAGATAAATGGCCACAAGAAATGGGGAAAATTCACTAGATAACATTTGTATCAATCAAGTGAAAAGATTTCAGCATCCTGGCCTTTGGCCTAATGAACTTGATCTCATGTGACTCTCATGATTATTTGAGTTTGAAAATCTGATCTTGAAGCCTTATGGATCTGGCTGGCCTTGCTTCCTTTTTCCCTCAGGCTCTCTTTCTCACATTGTGATTCTTGTAAGAGACAGCCACTGCTCTGGAGCTTGTTGTTTCCTGACTTCTTTTATGACTCCATTGGTAACCTTCTTATATGCTTGGTCTAAATCAGGCATGTCAAACTGCCGGCCCACAGTCTGAATGCGTTATGATGAAACCGCACCCAACCCATTGCCGGCAATGGGGAAAAAGTCATGAAATGTCTCACGACGTCATGTGACATCACAAGTTTGACATGCCTGGTCTAAATTATGTACATTTCACTGATTTCTTAGAGGTATTTTTGTTCACTTTGTTCATTTTTGTGGCCCTTGTTTTCTAATTGGCCTGTATCGTGGGCTCACTTCTGTTTCTTCTAGCATATTTCTATGCAGTACTAATCTAAAGGTCCATGCAATCTCTGTCTTACATAAACTGAAAGTCCATAGATGACCAAATAGACCTCCACGCCATTCTGATTTGATAAATCATAATTTGGCCATTCTGGTTTGGCTCTTGATGGCCAGATGGATGATGTATAATTTTAATAAATAAGTAAACACACTAACTTTATGGGTATATCAAGGATGACTCTTTCAATAACTTCACTCACTGAATACAGAAAATGCAATTAATCAGGGGTGGAAGTTTTGTGTAGACAATCCTGAGGGGAAAGAACAGATTGATGATTTGCTTGTAAAAAGTTGACATCTAAATTGAGATTCAGAATGTAAATCTTTGCTGCTGTTTATCAAGCTCTTTGGATATACTATGACGAGCAATTGCCTCTGTTAAGAATTTTTTTTTGTTCAGAAATTCCCAATCATGTTGGGACTATACATGTGCTAGAATATCCAGTCCATGCTATGGCAACTTGGACTTCTGGGGATTATCATTCAGCATTGTTAGAACATAACAGATTGAGAAAGCTGCTCTAAATTCATCTTATGCATATTTACTCAGCATCTCTGAGCTTAAAGAGGCTGAATAATCAACATATTTAGAAGTATCCTTGCATAATAGAAACATTTCTATTCCTTTGCATGACATATTAGCTTAAGTAAAAGGAAGCAAAAAGAGATCTATTGATTGAGACAAGGGCTGACCTATTCCAGTATTTTGTTTTGCAACAAAAGCTAACTAGATGCCTCCAAAAAGTCCCCACCAAAATGTTGCCCATCTGTCAAAATATAAAATCATAATCATAAAATATTATGATTAAAATGAAGCAGTATTTGGGGCAAAGGAGGGAGGACATGTAACTATAGAAATAATTATGCTTTTATTGCAGAATTTATTGAAGAAATGTTTAAGTAAATTAAAATGGTTCTTTTTGATATATTGAACTTTCAATTGCGTCTATGGTATTAGGATTTAAAAGAGAAAGTATCTATTTACTAAGGTTGCTAATTAGTTTAGCAATCTGGGTTATGATTGGGTTATGATATACAAAATTGGGTTATGATATACTGGGTTATGATATACAAAACTGGGTTATGATATACAAAACACATCATCTCTGAAGATGGGTTATGCTGGGTTATGATATACAAAACACATCATATCAAACTGTTGATCTTACTCTTAAAGCAAAAGTCATTTTAAAAATGCAATATGTATGTAATTTCCAGGGTAGTTGTTATGCCAAAGCAAAATAAATCAGTGTGTTGCTGTAACCTTTGTACTTCCTGCCACCATAATATGAGTCAGAATACTTTAACAACTTCTCTGAATAGCCCAAGATTGCATTTTGATCCCTAAAGGCAAGTTAAATACACCCACATAGCTTCTGTTCACTGAAAATGGGCTCTGCCCTATGTAATATTCCCTTTCATAGAACAGTTTATGTTGCAATTATAGGCAAGTGATAATCTTTGCTATAATTATACTTGCATGTCTTTAATGATATTCATTTTGTTTCCATATTTGTCCCATAATGTTTTAAACAGTGGATCTAAGAAAGGTTACCACTTATTACATAAGGTACAATAGTTGCATTCATTTACACACATATTAGGGAGTAAAACTTTCTGAATTTGGGAATGTATTTTTCAGCAAACATACAGGCAGTCCTTGACTTACGATCACAATTGAGTCCAAAATTTCTGTTGCTAAGTAGACATTTGTTAAGTTGGAGTTTTTCCCCATTTTTACAACCTTTCTTGCCACAGTTGTTAAACGAATTACTGCAGTTGTTAAGCTAGTAACATGGTTGTTAAGGGAATCAGGTTTCCCCACTGACTTCACTTGTCAGAATGTTGCAAAAGGCGATCACATGACTTTGGGGCATTGCGACCATCATGGGTCAGCTGCCAAGCGTCTGAATTTTGATCACGTGATCCTGGGGATGCTGCAATGGTCCTAAGTGTGAAAAATGGTCCTAAGTCACTTTTTTCAGTGCTGTTGTAACTTTGAGCAGTCACTAAATGAACTATTGTAAGTCGAGGACTACTTGCATAGTGCTTCTTGCTATACTGAACCCCAGACAACAATTTTCATAGACAGAATTGTATAAAAATGGAGAGTGATTTTGAGTGAAAAGGCTTTGAAAGGAATCAGGCCATTTGAACACATTCAAATAAAATTGGAGTTCTACTTCATTAGTTAGGTGCTATGTAAATGCCTTCAAATTCTCTGAAGCACTTAGCCTTTGAATATGAACATTACACAGCAGTAATAACCCTTTATAATCTGAGTGGTAGCTGCAGTCAGGGGGCACAACTGCATTTAGTGTGTCATCTGTGCCCATTCCTGGATCATGGTACCTTGCTCATGATCATTGATACCTTTGACCTTTAGACTGGATTACTGCAATATAGTCTACATCAGGGGTAGTCAGCCTTGGCTCTTTTATGACTCGTGGACTTCAACTCCCAGAATTCCTGAGCCAGCTAAGCTGGCTCAGGAATTCTGGGAATTGAAGTCCACGAGTCATAAAAGAGCCAAGGTTGACTACCCCTGGTCTACATCATCCAGAAGCTGCAATTGATCCAAAATGAAGCAGTACAAATAGTTATGGCTGTTTCTCATTATGCCCACCTCTGCTCTGTAGTGCAACTCGAAGGGCTGTTTATCTGATACTTGGTGTAGAAACATATTGCTTGCAGGGATATTTGCTTCCAAGAGTATTTGCTTATCCCATATGCTCTAATATAAAGGTTACACTTCAGGTCCCTTCCTTGAAGCAATGGACCTTCTTATTGCTCAAGAGCCATGACTTCTCAGTGGCAGCTTTTATCCTTTAGACAACGGGTGTCAAGCTTGATCACGTCAGGTGACATATCATGACACATCGTGACTTTTTTGTCTTTGCAGAGCCAGGGTAGGTGTGGCCTGCATGTGACGCATCTGGCCCGTGGGCCGCTAGTTTGATACCCCTGCTTTAGACCAATTTTACCCTGGCATATGGGTGAA
>NW_015387830.1:130227-134749 GCF_001527695.2 Protobothrops mucrosquamatus | reverse complement strand
TAAAACTACAACATTGTTGCTTAGCAATGAAAACATCCAACCATGAAATCACAATAGGGAAAGCATGCAGAATTTATTTCCAATATTCTCTGGGATTAGAAAGAAGAAAAAGAATATGGGTCATAACAGACATTATCTCAAAGTTAGTATTTTGAGTGGATGAGATGGAGGATCAGAACACTGAGGCTATTATCTTTTAAATTGAATTATTTGGACTGCATATTGAGCTAAGTGTGATTTGTTTTAAAAGTGGGTCTGTTGAACAAACCACAATGGCTGAGTTCACACAAAATGTTAATGTCTTGGATATTCTATGCCTTGTATTATAAATTTATCACTGAACTATCCAGCTCAGTATTGCTGGTCTTGACTGGGAGTGGCTTCCCGGAGTTTTTGAATTTTAGAGTTCCAGCTGCAGGTGGACTGAACCTGTTATTTCCTTCGTGCATTCTTCTCTACTATAACTATTCATTCTGAAATATTGTTTTCTGCATCTGATCTAGGTAGTTTTGATGCACTTTGGATGACAATGAGAGAGCAGCTATCCACTCAGAATCTTATCCTTTCCTATATACTTGACAAGTGATGGAGGACAGAGTCTAAAACTTAGGATATTGTAAAAGGAAGGCACAAGGAGAAGGACATGATTTGGGAAAGATGAGGATTAGTGTTTTGTCCTTCAACACCTGTAGTGCAGCATTGTGGATGATCAGCTGAGTATATTTTGTTTATTGTTCACTATATTAAAGGGAAAAACATTTTTTTTAATAATTTTTATTATTTAAACCAGTGGTTCTTAACCTTTTTGAACGAATCGCCCCCTTGAGCCAATGAGGAAGTTGTCATCGCCCCCCTCCCCCAACATAACCTCTCAATCACAACTTTGCAATACTGCAGACCTCTTAAAATGTGAAATGAATTTATATAAACTTTCATTTCTTTCCCCCAGAATAAAGTTAATAATTTTGTGGATGTGAGGGCTGGGCAAGGTTTGAATATTCAGAGACTTTTAATAATTACATTTTAATCTATATATCACAGGGTAGTCAAGCAACGTAGAACCACAACTGCTAGCTTGAAATGAGTGAAAATGAGAAATTTTCAGGGGGAGTGCTGGCTGTGTTTTCACTGTGCCTTTATAGAGCAGACTGGGTGGGTGGTCAAATCTTTCCTCTCCCTCCCCCCTTCTTTCTCCAGGTGAGGAGAAAGAGAGGGGGAGAGAGAGGCAATTGCGCTTCCTCTCTCTCTCTCTTTCCTCTCTCTTTCTCTTTTTCTCTTTCCCCTCTCCCTCTCTTTCCTCTCCCTCCCTCCCCCCTTTCTCCAGGTGAGGAGGGAGAGAGAGGCACTTGCGCTTCCCCTCTCTCTCTCTCTCTCTTTCCTCTCTTTCTCTCTCTCTTTTTCTCTTCCCCTCTCCCTCTCTTTCCTCTCCCTCCCTCCCCCCTTTCTCCAGGTGAGGAGGGAAAGAGAGAGGGAGAGAGAGGCACTTGCGCTTCCTCTCTCTTTCCTCTCTCTTTCTCTCTTTTTCTCTTTCTCCTCTCCCTCTCTCTTTCCTCTCCCTTCCTCCCCTTCTTTCTCCAGGTGAGAAGAGAGAAAGAAAGAGGGAGAGAGAGGCACTTGTGCTTCCTCTCTCTCTCTCTCTTCTCTCTTTCTCTTTCCCCTCTCCCTCTCTCTTTCCTCTCCCTCCTTCCCCCCTTCTTTCTCCAGGTGAGGAGAGAGAAAGAGAGGGAGAGAGAGGCACTTGCGCTTCCTCTCTCTCTCTTTCCTCTCTCTTTTTCTCTTTCCCCTCTCCCTCTCTCTTTCCTCTCCCTCCCCCCTTCTTTCTCCAGGTAAGGAGAGAGAAAGAGAGGGAGAGAGAGGCGCTCTCTTTCCCCTCTCCCTCTCTCTTTCCTCTCCCTCCCTCCCCCTTCTTTCTCCAGGTGAGGAGAGAAAGAGAGAGGGAGAGAGAGGCACTTGCGCTTCCTCTCTCTTTCTCTCTCTCTCTTTTTCTCTTTCCCCTCTCCCTCTCTCTTTCCTCTCCCTCCCTTTCTCCCCCCCATCTTCTGCTCACCTCACAATCTTCGCTGACAAAGCAGCCAGGACTCCGGTGCGCCTTCCCAGCCAGCTGGGCCAATGGTCCCGCAGCTGGAGATTGCAGGGGCTGCTCTCTCTCAGGGCCATGGCTTGCGGGAAGGCTGGCCTGCTCAGCAGAGGCTCTGGCAGGCTGCTCCCAGCGGGGATTCCAGGCTTCCCCGTGCAGTTCCCCGACCACGTGTACCTCGGACGGGGCCAGCCAGGGAAAGGGACTTCTTGGCCACGCTTCTCCCAGAGGGCGGGGCGTCTGGGCACAGGGCCAATCAGGAGCCCTGCGAGGGGGCAAATCCGCATGAGAGAGAAAGAGAGAGAGAAGCACAAGTGCCTCTCTCTGTCTCTCTCTACAAATGGCGGAGGACGCTCGGAGCTGCAGGGGAAGGCTCAAAAGTGTCCCCAAAACATCTCGCTCCATCGCCCCCCTANGATCTTCTATCAATATAGTACCCTTCCTGACCTGCTCTGCACCTTTTATTTTTTATTACGTTAAAGATGAAGTCTAAAGGAAGTCTAAACACAATTTGGCAAAAAAGGAGGGGGGAGGGAGGGAGGAAGAAGGGAGGAAGAAGGAAGGAAGATTTCCAATGCTCCCTGCCATCTTTTTACAAGGAAACTCAATAGAGAAACCAGCAGGAAGTCTATGACCATTCCATTTCTTTGTTTAGGTAAAGAAATATCTCTTAAATAATGACCCAATGGGTCACGGGTTGTCTACTAAGAACTATTTGTGTACACTGACTCAGCGTGAAATGAAGCAGTGGATGATATTTCTAATTCACTGAAAGTGAGAGTAAAGTATCTAATTTATACTGTCCCCAGTTGAAAATTCTCTCATAATTAATACTGATATACAATTTAGACAACACAGCATGCTTCATATAAAAAGCTGCAATGCATACTAAAAAGAGTAAATCAATCAATCAATCTACAGTTTGATATTTATTCAATTATTAATTGAAAATCAAGACAAGTTAACTGCAAAATCAACACAAAGTGGTTTGGGCACATTTCTGAACTCAAGATCCAGCTAAGAAACATAGTAGACAGTCATTGCCCAACCATAATAAGAACTTAGCATTTATTTTTTACTAATCCATCAATCAGAGAAGTTTACAATGTTTGAAATCAGTATAAAATATAATATGGTTAGAAGGCAAAAAGATAATGCTAAAAGTACTATATATTATAATTATAACCATATCTACTAAAAATTATAAAATTGGACAAAGCTCAATGTAGCATTTTTTAAAAAAAATATATTGCAATAAATATAATACATTACTACACAAAGATCTTAGCTCATTAGCAAAACGTGAGTAGATTGGGTTCCAACTTGCCCTTTCTCACATGGGAAGTTTCATTGTTCCAGCCTTGGAGAAGACTTTTTTCTCACTGAAATGTTTCTTTGCCACACTTGGGATACAGAAAAGAACTTTTCCACCTGCTCTTAGGGAACGGGTATCCCAGTACTGAATTTGTCCCTAAATCAAAGTCTTCATTAGTAGCTTGAATTCTGGGAGGTTTTAATATTTTTCATATTTATCCGATGTAGTGTGAAACCCCTAATGAAGGTGAAAGCCACTACAACTGGATAGGTGCAAACTTAGAATCTCTCGGTATTTGGAAGAGTTGGTCATGTTCATCACTCAGGGAATGATATTAACTGCTATGTTCTTGATGTACAAAACGCACTGAACTAATTATCACAGGAGCAGATGGACATTTGCTGGTGATGTGGGTGATTATGTTCTTCTTGCATGATTCTGTTAATTTGAAGTTTTGAACAGCTTTGTCTGTTCCTTTCTAGAAAATACTTACTTGACAATCAATATTGATAAAATTGTTGAAGTGAAGTAGAAAAACAAATGTGCAGTGAGAGGTAATTTTAATTTATGCAAAATAATTAAAAGTATTAAAATGCGTGCAATTCAAGGAGGATAAAATTAAGTGATTTTTAAGTTTAACTCCAAATGAAAGTTTGTTCTAAATTAATTCCAAAATTGGTTTCATTTTGTGAATTAAACTGGTTATTTATGAAATTTTTGTTGCTTAGTATCCATAACTTTGCCTAAATTTACTGTTTCTATATACTGGATTGTATAATCTGCTCTTTTCATGGGGGGAGGGGATTTGAGTATGCTATTATTTGTACTCTGTCCAAGATCCACAGATACCGAATATATTATACCGAATATATTATAAATACTGAAATTATTTATTATTAAAATAAACATTTTTCATTAATGCATAATATAATAAAACTACAACATTGTTGCTTAGCAATGAAAACATCCAACCATGAAATCACAATAGGGAAAGCATGCAGAATTTATTTCCAATATTCTCTGGGATTAGAAAGAAGAAAAAGAATATGGGTCATAACAGACATTATCTCAAAGTTAGTATTTTGAGTGGATGAGATGGAGGATCAGAACACTGAGGCTATTATCTTTTA
>NW_015387830.1:122841-129947 GCF_001527695.2 Protobothrops mucrosquamatus | reverse complement strand
TAAAACTACAACATTGTTGCTTAGCAATGAAAACATCCAACCATGAAATCACAATAGGGAAAGCATGCAGAATTTATTTCCAATATTCTCTGGGATTAGAAAGAAGAAAAAGAATATGGGTCATAACAGACATTATCTCAAAGTTAGTATTTTGAGTGGATGAGATGGAGGATCAGAACACTGAGGCTATTATCTTTTACATTGAATTATTTGTACTGCATATTGAGCTAAGTGTGATTTGTTTTAAAAGTGGGTCTGTTGAACAAACCACAATGGCTGAGTTCACACAAAATGTTAATGTCTTGGATATTCTATGCCTTGTATTATAAATTTATCACTGAACTATCCAGCTCAGTATTGCTGGTATTGACTGGGAGTGGCTTCCCGGAGTTTTTGAATTTTAGAGTTCCAGCTGCAGGTGGACTGAACCTGTTATTTCCTTCGTGCATTCTTCTCTACTATAACTATTCATTCTGAAATATTGTTTTCTGCATCTGATCTAGGTAGTTTTGATCCACTTTGGATGACAATGAGAGAGCAGCTATCCACTCAGAATCTTATCCTTTCCTATATACTTGACAAGTGATGGAGGACAGAGTCTAAAACTTAGGATATTGTAAAAGGAAGGCACAAGGAGAAGGACATGATTTGGGAAAGATGAGGATTAGTGTTTTGTCCTTCAACACCTGTAGTGCAGCATTGTGGATGATCAGCTGAGTATATTTTGTTTATTGTTCACTATATTAAAGGGAAAAACATTTTTTTTAATAATTTTTATTATTTAAACCAACAAAACAAAACAAAACATAACACACATATATACACAGTATATATTCCTCCCTTTTTTAACAGCGATTTCATAACAGTAATCTTCTATTATTTACATTTCCCCCCTTATTCTTCTTTAGAATATTTGTCCTTGTTGTCCCATTATTTCTTATTTGCATTTTTCTTCCTTCATACATTATTATACACACATTTTCCACTTTTAACCTTTCCACATTTATTCTCTCTTATTTCTACTCTCCAACCAGTCATACCACTTGTTCCATATTAAATAGTATTCTGTGTCTTCCTTTTCTTTTATCTCTTTTGTTAATTAGTCCATCTCAGCACAGTCCAGGATTTTCTTTATCACTTCTTCCTCTGATGGTATATTCTCATTTTTCCAGAACTGTGCGTATGCTATTCTTGCTGCCGTTGTTGTATATAGAATTAAGTACCATATTTCTTTACTATATTTTCTGTTTAAAATACCCAGCAAAAAGATCTCTGGTTTCCAGTCTACAGGTTAGTCTATTATTTCTTCGATCCATCTTCTTATTTTAGTCCAGTATTTTTTTGCAACTGGGCATGTCCACCATAAATGATAATGTTCCATGTACTTTTTTACATTTCCAGCATGTCGGCAAATTATTCTGGAACATCTTGGCAAGCTTTGCTGGTGGAAGATGCCATCTGTAAAACATCTCCAACTGGTTTTCCTTGAATGCCGCTGACATAATCAATTTTATATTTATTTTCCATATTTTTTCCCATTTCTCCAATTCTATATTATATCGGAAATTTTTTGCCCTTATAATCACTGTGTCTTTGACAACCTCATCTTCCATTTTATATTTCAATAGGTATTTGTATAAATTGCTAATTAATTTTATTTCTGTTCCATGTATAGTTTTATCCAATTCTTGCGGCTCTTTTTGTATTTCATATAATTTTTTGTCCTCTGTATATTTAGACTGAATTTGTGTAAATGTCCACCAATCAATCTCTCTGCCTATCTCTTGTTCCAATTCTTGCTTTGTTTTCAAATTTCCCTGTTCATTTACTAATTCCTTGTATCTAATTATCTTATTTATATCCAGTAGGTTTGGGTGTTTCAGAGCTTCTGTTGGGGATAACCACATTGGAGTTCTTATATAATGTTTTTGTTTTATTTTTTCCCAAGTCTGTAGCAATGCATTCCTAACTATGTGTCTTTGAAAGTATTTGTGTATTTTGTATTTTTCGTCCCATAGGAAAGCATGCCACCCTGCTTGCAAGTCATGTCCTTCTATTGTTAAAACTCTAGTATTTTTCAAATCCATCCAATCTTTTAGCCAAGTTAAGCTCGATGCTTGGTAGTATATTTCCCACTCTGGTAATGCCAATCCCCCTTTATCTTTCATATCTTGTAAGAGTTTTAATTTAATCCTGGGTTTTAAGGAAAAAACATTTTAATCTATATAGCTTAAAACCAGTGCTTGTGGTTTTAATAAACCTTTAAACCATTTGCTATACAAGAGATTTAATTTAAAATTCTGAGAAGCCTATCAAAATCATTAGTAATTCAAAGGAAAGTATGAACCTGAACCTGGCAATCATGAAAATCTCCCCCTGACATCTGTCATCTTTATTGCACATGCTGAATTTTCATTTATTTATGCAAGTCAAAAAGCAGTTAATAGGTTTTTGCTTACATTTGATAAACATTTTTATATAAAACACATCTCCACATGAACTACAAAACAATTCACAAGACAAGGAAATACTTTCACATTTAGATATAAAACATACTATTATACATACTGATCTAAATGTTTTCCAGAAGCCCAAAAAACTTATTAGCTTAGATCTCTCTGTCTTTGCAGATAGCCGCTTTTTATTATTGATCTCATGAATTGTAAACATTATTGAAATCTAAAGTAGAACATATCCAGAGAGGGGGGAAAATAAGCTGTAATTCTAAACAGACTTACTTGGGAATACACAGCTCGACTTTTCAATAAACATACTCTGGATTAAGCTGTAAATAAAAATATTCTACTGATACCAAAATATAATTTTGTTCGTTATATGCAATGCATATAATTTTCTAAGACATTTTCTTCTCCAGAAAAATAGCTTCTGTTTTTCTATCTTATTCTAAGGTTGTTTGAGGATATTTTCAAATTTCTTTTAGTAATATTTTTTAAAATATTACTTTATTGTTGAAGATGGGTAAAACTTCTGTTTTCTATTACACACTGTTCCATCACTCTAAAAGCTTCCTGCTATTCACATTTTGTAATATCGATAAGGCAATGAGGGAGATTCTTCATTATGAATTCTGTTAAGATCTAATTGAAACATGGGAAGACAGGAAGTCTTCAGATCACAAGACAGATGATTGTATAATCAAAGATAGAATATCCATGCAAACAGATTGGTCTTTTCATAATTCAATAAGATCAGAACATTACATTCTACCATATTTTTTCTATTAACCCCTCTTCTTCCTGGAAAGAAATTTCAAAAGCAACTTATTTCATCAAAATAAGCAAGAACTAGTGGAAATTTTTTTCAGTAGGGTACCAGTTATATATTTATTTGGAGATCATATTTGTATTTCATTCTGGGAACCAAAAAGCATATAATTTTAATTTTACAAGTTGAAAAAAATGAACACATAGAGCTACTTTACAAGTTGAACATTCTAAATCATCCAGAATAAATGAAACAATTACATATTTGTCTGAATTGGCCATAAAGAATTAATATATTTCAAATGCTTCTTGCAGGTAGTTGTTCTATAATAAAAAAATAAAGACTTCAGCAACAGTTTAAGCAGAGAGAAATAAAACAGGAGACTGGACTGGAAAAGTATAAACCATTTTTCCCTTATAAATTGTCAGTATAGTTTTGGTTGACAAGTCTCTTGTTTTTAATATTGCAGCCTGACATAAGAGAATATTTGCATAGCCACTGAGAGATTCATAAGTACATGGCTGCAAGTAGGCAAAACAATATTGAGTCAAATGCAGCATATGCAGCAAAACCCATCTCCTGCCTTAATTCCAAAATTAAGGATCATTGAATCTTTATTCCTCACACAGAGGAATAGTAATGATGCAATAAGTACACAAATGCCAGGGGCTTAATATATCTGTTGGGTTCAATGGAAGAATCCAGGTGATTCAAAACTAGTTTCTCCCTGATCCCCCCCTCCTGCAATATAATCTATTTTAAAGCAGCAATTCCCCTTTCTGAAATGATCAAAGGCCTCCTTGTGAGAAAAGGGGGGAAATTAGACAGTGGAAGACCAATCTCTATAGCAGTGATGGCGAACCTTTTAGAGACCGAGTGCCCAAACTGCAATCCAAAACCCACTTATGCATCGTCGGGTGCCGGGTGGGTGTGGCCCATTGGGTGGGCGTGGCCAATTGGGTAGGTGTGGCCCATTGGGTGGGCATGGCTGCGGTGGTAACGGCAGACTGGGTGGGACTAAAAAGTTCAATCAATCAATTCCAACTTTGCAAGATCTTTTTTTTCCCCTGCAAGAAGTTGAAATTGACTGATTGATTGAACCTTTTTTTCTGCACATGGCAGCAGAGGCCTAAAGCAAAAAGGTTTTATAAAACCCAGCTGAAGGCCTAGGACTGGGGTGATGGCGCACGTGCCCAGAGAGAGGGCTCTGAGTGCCGCCTCTGGCACCCGTGCCATAGGTTCGCCACCACTGCTCTATAGGAACACTGGGAGCACTACATTGACCATAGCGTGAAAGAGGGACATCTGATGAAGATGGGCAGAGTTTTAGAAAATCAAGGCCCCCTAGATCAATGCATGGCCTCAGGTTAGCTTAGAACCAAGGGCTGGGATTTTCACCATTGCTGTGTGATAGTATTGTATATTGTTCTCATAAGCCAAGGACCCCATTGAAGGAGAGCACAAAACAGTGGCTTCCCAATTTTCAGTCAGAACTGTAGTCTCATCCAGATGTACCATTTTTGACCACACCTAGCTATTTGCAAGAAAGTCAATTTTTATTGAGCAGTCAGTAAAAAAGTGGATTGCAAACCAAATTAGGAGGGCTTGATTACAATTAAACAATATCATACCATGTGGATTAGAGGACTTAGAGGCCTTTTAGTGTGCCAAGATTTTCTAGAGAGTTTTCTGTGCTTTTCAAACAAGAGCTTTGCACATGTGTGTGTGGGTGTATAGAAAGCACAATACAGTGATTTTCCTTATATGACTCTCCAATTTAACTCTAGTAAAAAAGTTCTGAATGTACACGGAGCACATTTTGTTCTATTCTGGAAAATGTGTTTTCCATTTTTTTTGTTCCACGATTCTTGTTTTGCTTGTAATTTGTCATTATGTTAGTGACTTTCCAACAAACTGTTCAGTTATAAAGCTTAGCAGCCACTTCTAGGTCCAAAAGAAATAATCAAGAAGTAAAGATGCTCTATGTGTGGTTAGCTAAAATATTTTAATCAAAACTCTATATCAGTGTTTCTCAACCTTGACAATTTTAAGGCATGTGGACTTCAACTCCCAGAATTCCACAGCCAGCAATGCTGGCTGTGAAATTCTGGGAGTTGAAGTCCACATGCCTTAAAATTGTCAAGGTTGAGAAACACTGCTCTAAATGAACTGGACAAATTAGAGACTGCAATAACCATGCATTGATAAAGTAGGATGAGGGAGGTATTCAAATCTGTAGTTAGAATTCAAGAGACTAGGATATAAGCTAATTTCACCAGAAAACTTATTTAGGGGGACTAATGGAACAAGCTCCCCATCTTCCAGTTAACGGTAAACTCAAAAGTTCTTGTAAACTAAACCAGGAGCCAAAAACTTCAATTCATATTTGCCCTGTAGCTCCCACTTACAGCTAAGCAGAAGGGAGAAAAATCTAGGGTCCCACTCAAAGTCAAAACAATCAGCTATGATAATAATACCATAGATCTCATTTCCCACCAGTAAACCTTGTCACAGGATATGATCAGACTGCCTGATGCTTGGCAGCAGCAGATTCATAAGCTTTGTTTTTTCAATGTAGCAATCAGTAAGGAAAATCAGAGAGGGAAAAATAAGCTGTATAGAAAAATAATAACATATTAATGAAGAAGTGAGGGTATACTGATGAATGGAACAGCTGGAGCAGAATTTTCTTGCAATATAGGTTTTTGTTTTTTTTTACAAAAAAACAGGAAAATGTTTTTTGTGAACCCATGGGATTAGTTTTGAAAGTTTATCACTCTACTTGTCTGCTTTTCCAAAACACATTTGAAGTTGGAGAAATGCCAATATTTGATTGCTCTTACTACTCCCATATCCAGCACAGCTGTTATAAATGATACAGTAGTTATTCAAATAGGAAAATGGGTATTTTAAAGTGAAATTGAAAAAGTCCAATATAAATTTTAATATTCATCAATGCCCTTTGAAATGCCTTCCTGTAGTTGTCAGATAATAATACAAGATAAAGTTTGCATGAGTAATTCTTTTAGAAGATGTGAGAGTTTGCATAGATTGTCTTTGAAATAAGGAAGAAAAAAAAGAATCTTGCTTCACTGAAAGAACAGTTACCAAAAACTTAGAAAAGCGGAGATCTAGAAAATGATTTATTTTTCTGTTGGAAGCACTTCATCTATGTTCTGGTGGAAAGCCATTTTAGAGAGGTCAAATTAGAGATATTTGGCTTCTGAAAGAGGAGCCGGGAGCTCTAGCACCAGTCTAGTCATAGTTCATCACAGTGATCTTATTTCAAAGGTACTTGAGCCTTTTTTGGAAGACAGCCAACTGTTACTAGCCTTTTATAAAATTTCCTGCTAAGTTCACTGAAACTGTAATTACGGTAGTTACTTGTTCAATAGTAGATCAATCTTTTGTTCAAAATGTGGTCCCAGCACTGAAAGCTGTTCTAACTCAAGAGAATTCAAAGGGTCAGGAAAACACAATGTGGACTTTTTGTTTTGATTAAAATAACAAAAACCTTATTTTTTATATTTGTAGTGGTGTCTTTTCCCTTGTTGCTTTTAAAAGCTGCTAATAGTACACAGAATCAGACCATAGAACATAGAATGGTAGGATTTATAACTATTAGTAACTTTTAGATAGTCACATTTTATATCACCAGGTGAGTTTCTTTAAATACCTAGTGAAACAAGTTTTCAATATAAGTTTAAAGATCTTTTTTTTAAAAAAAATAACAGCATAAGAGTAATACCAATGAAGGAAATGGTAATACTTTTCTCACCACTGAACTACATCTTATTGAATAGGGACCACTGCTCAAATCTGTCAAGATCTTTCTGAATCTTGAGTCTATCTTCCAAAATGTTAGCAATTCTTCCCATCTT
>NW_015387830.1:97255-122583 GCF_001527695.2 Protobothrops mucrosquamatus | reverse complement strand
GCAATTCTTCCCATCTTGATGTCATCTACAAATTTGATGAGCACCCTTCAATCCCTTTATCCAGGTCATTTATGAAAATGTTGAAGGGCACTGGGTCCAAGATGAAACCTTGGGGTTCCTCGTTGTGTGCTTCCCTCCACATAGATGTGGAGGGAAGATATGGACATCTATGTAGGGTCAGTTGTAAGTTGAGGAGTACCTGTAGCACACAACGCCAGTGAAATATGTGTAACACACAAACAAGTGAAGTAAGGAACGATGCCAGGAGCACAACAGACTTCCTTAACTAGTACGCTTTATATATGTTTGTTTCAGTTTCCCCAACAGCTTGTTCATGTTACGATGTTTGAGCATTATGGGAGTCGAAAACATATCATAATGGCACTAAGTACAGGAAAGTGGCTGACAATCTATCCAGAATCTTTTGTTTCTCAAAATGTCTAACATATCACAGAGACAAGGAAATTAGTAGGGATGGACTGGTAGATATAAATGAATGCTAGCTGTTACTTATCATCATACTTACTGTGGGAAGATTATGCTACATTTGTGAAGTCCTTGCCCTATAATCATTGTTGCATTATTTCCTATCCATTGAGTTAATGGCAACTGTAATTGATAAATAATGATGCCCATCCACGAACGAATTGGAAGGAAGCAAAAGCTGCTTGTGAGGAGAAAGTCTCATCTTGTTCATGTTTGAATCAGTTTGTAATTGAGAAGAGCTCATTTGGTTGATTTTGTCACTCCTTGCAGTAAGCCATAGAACCCAAGACCTAAGTACTAACTATCTTCCTCTCAATATGTATTTTGGTTCCATTTAACTACTCTACAGGTTTCTGGAAGGATTCCTTTGTCAACAGTCTTAAAACGTCCTTCTATCATTCATTCCTCTCCTTGCACTGTCCTATCAAATATTGTTAGTCTGAAAAAAACACTACAAACTATAAAAGATCTTCCTGGACATTTCAGTATACTATTATCTGCTTGAAACATCTCTTGAAACGTAATTATTGCCATTGATCCTAAGTATATAGTAGAAGAGAAAATAACATATAGCACTTTTATGACCAATGTGTCTTTAGTTTCTTTGTTCATTATATATAGCTTTGCATTACTTAACATTACATTTCTGAGCACCATATTTCTGTCCTATAATATAGATCAAAAGTTATCCATAGAACAAGTTACAAGGTTATAAAATTGATTTAGAATTTACATAGCTTAAATACTGAAATTATAACAAGAAACAGACATAAATCACAGAAGAACTCTAATTTGAAATAACAAAAATTATGTACAAGTTGAGTTTTGATTATTGCACAGTCTAATACATGATATAATAATATGTGTCATACAAGACAAGGAAGGCTGGGAGGAAGAGAAATCTCTTATATGGAGGCAATGACAACTTTTCTCCATTTAATTCTTATCTTTAATGTAATATTGCTTGGAAATGGGAACTGGAGCAGAGATAAATGTAGACATTGATTAAGGGACTTCCTAGTCATGAGAAGGAAGAACAGGGTACATAACCTTTCCAGGCAAAAAGCCACACTGCATCTTTGAGCATCATGTTGGGATACAAATTCCAAAAAATTGGACAGGATCAGGAAAAAGCAATATTTAATTTTATTAGTTGTAAATCAATAAACAGATCAATTGATTGTAACGTATATGATTATGTTTCATATCTTAAACTTTTCCACCTTCTCTCATTTGAAAAAAAATGCAATTTAATGACAACTTTTAGGAGTTGTACCCATACTTTTGTATTTTCACAGCCAGTTTCCCTCTGATTGGAAAAGTTACAACTGAAGTTGCCTAAACTTGCTATTTTCAATTACTTTTGACAGGATAAATACACAAATGGTTGGCCTCACACATGTTCAACTGATTCTCAGGCTGGCAAATGAATCAATCAAAAAGAAAAACACATATTTTAGTTTCTTCTTTAATTAAAAGTAATAAAGAACAAGTGGTTATATCTTGAGTACATCCATTATAAACTGGAGCATAATCTTCTTTGGCATATACAACAATTAATGTCTTGAATGGAACAAATCATCTTTCCCATCCCACTCTCCCCAGCAAGCGTAATTTCTGGCCAGTTAAAGAAAACTGCTTAGCTACTTTGGCAGCCTAATATAATTTGAACTATGGCAACTTAATTTAAATTGCTTGAAATGGGAGGCTGAGACAAATTATAGACAAGAGAAAAAGAATGAATGTGTCCTGATGGGAACTTTACTATACTGTTTAATGCACGGAAACAGACTTTCATCATCTGAATAGTTATAACTGTTAGAAATACATAACTGAAACCTGCTCATTTCCCAGAACCTACTTATGTTTAATAGTATATTCTAAACTGAAGTCACCTTGGATCAGTAGCTTCATTTCCAAATGAACCAATGAGCAGAAATTTTAGTAATGAGAAAAAAAACTTCATGAAAATCGTGTCTGTGGAAATATTAAATGAAGCAATCCTGGAACTGGGAAAACAGACACTTCTTTTTGTTCTGACCTTTTTGACGTTGCTGTGAGAACGTTTCTTTCTGAAACACCCCTTGTTAACAAAACATTTCAACCAACCACAGTGAGAACGTTTTCCTTTGCTAAGATTTGTTTAGGAGATTGTGTCATCTCGTTTATTTTCAAAAACGGATGTAGTGTTAATGAATAGAATGACCTTTATGGAAAGCTCACAAAACTAAACCTTCTGCTGGGAAGTGTATGGTAACAAGCAGAGCTACATTATAATAAACACAGGCAAGCCTTCCTTTCACCACTTGGCACAGACCTGGCTACATTTTGATGGAGCTTTTTGGCTGTTGCTTTTTAAACAGGATATTTTCACCCACTCTCATCTCTGTAGTATAGAGAGATACATTCAGCTAGCAGAGACACAGCTGCATAAAATATACAAATAGATTCCAGTCAAATTGTATGTGAATATGGAACAGGATTTTACTACAGCAAAATTCTCCAGCTATGTACCGTTCAAGAATACATGGCATGGCAACACATCCCATCATCTTATGTTGGCTGGAATTCATGGGAATAATCCATTTGGGCTTGAGTATAATTTTTGTATATTTTCTTCTTCCTGCATAATTTGCTCTACTTTCTTCATGTTTGGAACGATTGAGTTCCATAATTTGAAACAGATATATGCTCAGGCATGCTTTCTCTGTTCCAACATCTTCTTGTTTAAAATATTTAATTTTCCCTGAATCATCAATTGCGAACAGACCTACTAGCACGGCCATTAGGAAAAATGAGTGCTGCAGTTAAAAAATATTTGGAGAATCTTGGTTCTGTATTCTTGCACTAAAGTAATTCATTTATATATCTTTCCTTCCAGTCTTCTTCCATTAAATGTCTTGCCTTATTTAAATGCCCAAGTTTTGCTTGATCACAAGGTGCAACTTTATTGGAATAACAACAAATGAATCTTCAACAGATTTCATTTGCAGCTTACATAAGAGCATAAGACTTCAATAAAGCATATTATAGGACCTTAGTCAATACAACTATCTTTTTCATTTCAACTTACTCATTTCTCATATGTACAATGCCCAAGTAATTTAAGCTATTCATCAATGCCTTACTTTATCAATTAATCTGTGTATGTATTTTGTAGTCATTTAAATAAGTTTTCATTCCTTACTTATATAGTTTTCTGTCTAAGACAGAGGTACCCAAACTTTTGGGCTCTAGGGACCAGTTCTGTGGAGAGAGATTTTTCTGCAGACCGGAGGATGCATAGTTTTGTGTGGTGCATGCATCTCGCGGATGGGGCTTTGCTTGTTTGTGCGGACCGGTTGCTGGCATGCCACGGACCGGTACTGGTCCACGGACCAGGGATTGGGGACCCCTGGTCTAAGAGATATGAGGAGAGATTGGAGGTACTGAATATATACAGTCTGGAGGACTGAAGAGAAAGGGGTGACATGATTGAAACCTTTAAATATATTAAGGGTGTGAATAGAAGGAAGTATTTTCAATATTAAACAAAAATCAAGGACATGGGGGTATAACCTCAAACTTACAGGAAGGAAGTTCAGAAATAATGTTAGAAAGATAGTGAAAGCTTGGAACTAACTTCCAGAGATGGTAGTGGGTCAATCATTAGTGAGTTTAAACATGCTTGGGATTAACACATGTCTGTCATTCAACAAAAATTAAAAAATAAGAATAAGAATTAAAAATAATGAATGAATGAATGAATGAATGATGAATGAATGAATGAATGAATGAGAGGAAAAAAACAAAAAAAAATCCCTAAAGGACAGACTTGATGGACCATTAGATCTTTTTCTGCACTCAGGTTTTATGTTTATTAATGTTAACAGTTAAATTGTTAACAATCAAGAAAGGGAACCACTCTTATTTTTAAATAATCATCTGCAAGTAACAAAGGTTGACAAGATAATCATAAAATCATAGTTCTTATGCTAGAAAGAAACCAAAAGTAATGTTTCTGACAGTTTTGCAACTGTTTCTAAAGAGAAATTTGTTTATGCTGGTACTCCAAATACTTAATCTTAAGAAAGCATAGGCATGTATTTTATATTGTCTTGTTTAATCCTGTTTATTTCTATTATTTCATTTTATTTTCTCAGTGTGTCAAAAGCCACTGAGAGATCCAAAAGGATCAAGTGAGGTCCAATATCCCCATCTAGATCTTAACAAAGGTAACTCATGATAGCAACCAACCCCACTCTGTCCCATGCCCAGCCTTGAACACAGATTGAAATGGTTCATATAATCTGTGTCTTCTGGGATACTCTGCACTTGAATTGCTATATATAAAACAGAACATTTGTCAATCAATTCTTTAGCAAGGCTAGGAATAACAAGCAAGTCAAAAGCAATTGATCAGGGGTCATTTCTGCATTTTATTTTTATTTTTTTGATACTATAATTTGTCAGTGGTAAACAGTGATTCCTTTGGTAAGGCAATTTAATAGACATGTAGCTGGTCAGGGACAGTGACAGTTAAATTTAAATATCTTGTGGTTCAGGAAGATACAAAAATCTCTGGCCATATAATTCACATCTTTCCAAATACAGGGAAGTAATTTTGTCTTTCATTCTAGACGGTTGCTTTTGCAAACTACCCTATATTTTTCTTCTCCTTGAATTTAACACACTGCTGGGTAATCCTTTTAGTAGAGGAGGGGTTTAGTTTTGGAAATGCTCAGACATCTTTAACTAAAAGTTAATGTAATTAAGAAAAAAAAGGTAATAATTTAAGTTCAGCTGTTAGAATGATGAAGCAATGAAACATGCAAAATGAAGATGAAATCCCATCAGAAAATTTAGTCTTTTTAAAAAATATTTCCTCGGTAACGCTGAAATTGTTTCAATTTAAGGGAAAAATGAAATGATGATGGGATTATTAGTTTTCAGATTAAATTTGATTAAGCCACATTTTGAAAAAAAGTGATTATTAATATCTATAATACAGCAGAAGATATTTTTTCAACTTATTAGGTAGTCCTCAGTCTAGACGTTAGAAACCACTTTTGTTGATAGAATTGCTCATTTCATTCTATATTCTGTTATCTACTTTTTTATCACTTCCACCATGGTTATAAAAATTGTAAATTGCACCAGAAGAGAACATATGTACCTATTGCATGGTTGTAGTCCTTTGTGCTCTGGGGACGTTGTTTGCTTGGAGATATTTTATTACCCAACTAGGTAATATCATCAGTGCTAGTAAGTGTGGGGTTTGCTCTGACAGTGCAGGTGGATATCTACCCCATACTCACTAGCAGTGATGATGTTACCTAGTTGGGTGATGAAATGTCTGCAAACACAACCAAGCTCAGAGAGCATAAAGAACTTCACAACTGTAAATTACCTGAGACAGAAACCTCATTTATGTTGCTGAAGTTGCAGAATCATGTAAAATATATGTTGATATTATCATATTGCTTGGCATTTATATTATTTCTATATTGTCTGTCATGTGATATAGTGCTAGCAACACACAAAACTGTAATTATATTTACATTCAAGATGAAATTATATAAAAAGAATATCCATGATCTAATCTAATAGTAGCTTGATTTTCTGGAATTATATTAATGGTTCCATATTAGTTTCTGTGATTTTAGTCATGAGATTTAAGCTCTTATAAAAGGATTTTGTACTAAGTTAAAAAATAGATTATTTGAAAAAGCAGCAATTAACTCTGCACAAATATATCATCTGTGTGTGTAAACTTTCCTTGGGATTGCACTGAAAATGAATGACTTTTCTGTATAGTGATAAAGCCCTCCATCAAATGTTTTGGGCTGTATGTTTATCAAGACTATATGATACAATTCACCTTCTGGGTCCTTGATGTGATATATTCAGATGGAATATGAGGGCAATTTGCCTGCCACATCTAGGATCCCATTGATTGACAGAGTTAATTCGGCTGATCTGGCAGAATTAGAATGCAATATGAGCCCAGTTGCATCAGTATTTCTCAGTACAGCCTTTCTAAGAACAATCATAACCACCAAAATGGACAAATAATTTTTTTCAGAAACACTGAGTGCTGAGTACATGCCAGAATAAAACAAAAACAACTACAGGTATATACACCCCCACAAACACATATTCAATCTTCATCAGAGTCCAGTTAGGCTAGCATGGCATTCTGAAAAAAAACATTAACATGGTTTCAAAATGAAAAGCTTTCTAAAGGCAGATGTTACTTTTCTGGATTTCCATAATTTTTCTAGCTTCTTTAATCAATGAAAATAAGAGTTTATCCAAGACCGTTATTTATATTTTAAGGATTACAAGAATATTATCCTATTTCAATAATAACTTACTGTATGAATTAGGTAGGATAGCATTAATTAAAAATGTATGCATCCTGGTTGAACCATAGAGAACATGGACTGGTTTACTAAATTTGTAAAGGACTCAGTCTATTTGTCACTATATTGCATTGCTTTCAACAATCATTTTCTTCTCCTTCCTTGCCAAAAAAAGAGGAGTGTTTTAATTATTGGGATATGCATTCCAGCATATTAACTATAATTACATAAATAAAGAGGCCACAATGATTTTCTTAGAGCTCAGTTTATATGTCCTGAAATAATTGGTAAATCCAAAGTACTGGACACGTGTACCCAAAATTATTAGAGCACTTCTTTGACCACCAAACTATATTTAGCAATTTACAGAGGATTTCCGTTCAAGTCCTTATTATTTATTTATTTATTTGTTTGTTTGTTTAATATAGATTACTGGCCAACTGACATGTGACGGGGTGGCATATGCAAATAGAAGCAACACAAAATAATTATAAAACTTTAACAATAAAACATATTATGCCCAAGACAACTTCATTGACTAAAGTCTTTTGGGGAAAGTCAGGTCTTAAGAAACTTAATAAGGCAAATTGGATCAGTGCCATCCAAATTGGGGAAATGCTGCTCTATAGGGCAGGCGTGCCAACAGAAATCACATGTCTCTTGGACTCCACCAGATAACACTACTTGAGTAATAGGATGCAAAGCATTCCTCCACCATCACACCACCAACAGACCTTATGAAATGGCAGAAGTAATTGGAGATAGTCAGTTCCCAAAATAATGAGGTCTTATGTTATATAGCCCCTTGGATTACACCTGGAAGTTTACTGGTAATCTAGTACAACTTGCAATGTGGCAATAATAAATGGTGTATTGAATGTGCCCTTTAATACTGATGCCCTGCTTTCTGGACCAGCAGAAGCTTGTGAGTGGTAGTCAGGAGCAGCTCATGTATAGCATATTGCTGTAATCCAGATGAAAAATGAATAAGGTGTGAGTAATTGTGAGGTAGGGCCTAGTTGTCTACTGGCATACAAGATAGATTTCTGCAAAGACCATTGGACCAAGGAGCAGAAGCCATAAGTACAGGGCCTGTCTGGGGTAATACCGTTCTATTTAAAACCAAAAATGGAAATTCCCTGGATCTAGATGGCCTCAAAATACTCCAGTTATGATAGTAACATATACAGTACTTTTTTTGTAAAAAAAAAAAAAAAAAAAAAAGGTGCCGTAACTCACACATGTCATACAACCCGCCTTGCCTACCCTACAAGGTTCCATCCCCAAAAGGTGCCGGAACTCCGTTCTGGGCGTTCTATGACAAAAAAAAGCCCTGAACACATATAATTTCACTTCCTTAAATGAGGTTTATGCCAACACTGCTCAGTTCTGATTCTGCCACTCATTTTGCTGTTACGGTTCTTCCCAAACCTAGCCCAGATAGCACATCTGAAAAAGGCATAAGTTAAATAATAGCTATCAGTGCTCTTCAACAGGTGAATAATGCCTTGTTTTTAAATAAATTTATGTAATGATTTTATGTCACAAAAAAGTCTAAGGCTTAATTTATAACATTATTAATAAAGACTTGGTCAAAATATAGTATATAATAAAGCCACAAACATATTTCCAGTACTTTGCAAATAGTTTAGCCACAACCCTTAAAACTTAACAATTTATGGCCAGAGGCCCAAGCACAGCATTTGCAGCAGACAAAAGCAATGTTGTAGCAGTGCAAGACAAACTCACTGTTTTTCTACATGAATCATGGTGTCGCAAAAAAAGCAGACAACGCTTGTGGTGCAACAATACAGTAATGCTTTTGTTAGTCTCATATCAGCAACAAGACCCTGATTACTTCTGTGTGCCAAGCATGGTGGTGGGTCTAGATTATTCCAAATCAGCTAAAGGGTAACACTGAGAGAACAAGTGTTGATCTTGAAAAATTAAGTAGGGTTGAACCAGGCTAATATTTGTAAGGGTGACCATTGGGAAACATTATGGTTAGACTGAGAATTTGACAAAAAAAATCCTTGGAAAAAAGATACTGAAAAATTATGCCTATATTGTTGCTAAGTGTCTAAAAAGACATCAGAAATCAAGTTCAATTTGTAGACTTTACTTAAAAAAAAATCACCTGAAGTTGTAATTATGACAGTTAATAGTCTGAGAGCTATAAAACTGGTTGAAGATTTAGACGTATGATTAATTACATTTTAAATTTAGTATTTATTGTATTATGTATTGTTTTAAATGGCTGTAAGCCGCCCTGAGTCCGTTGGGAGAAGGGCGGGGTAGAAATTTAAATTTAAATAAAGTAAAGTAAAGTAATACAACTTTTTCTACATTCAAACATGTTTTTTTCTTTGTACCTTAAATCGATGATAACACCTGCACTTATATTTGAATTGATTTAATTCTGGGCTTTCATTGTGACACCTGGAATATCTCTCTTGATGTCTATCAGTTCCCAGGTTACTTTTACATTTTTTTTTTTATAAAAGGTAGAAGCAAAAAGCTCCAGAACAAAATGTCAGACTCCAGATATGTTTTCTATTTCCAAGAATGCCTTTGGACTAAGAATGTCAGCATTCATTTTCTTAGAAAATAAAAACAATGGGCAGCTGCCCATTTCAAAAAACACATGGAAACAAGGATAATAAGGAACATTGTACAGCTAGAAGGGTATCAGGTTGAATGGAGACCAATTGGTTCTTCGCAAAAATGATGCAGTCATTTGTGACAATATCATATTCTCAAAATTACAAATGAGCACAGGTAACCCCAAAGTTTGAGAGCTTTTGGTCTATTTCCCCCTTTTCTCTATGATTTACTCTTTACCTCCAGTCTTTCCTTTAGGATAGATATAGCCATTTCCTCAAAGTTCTTGGTTTCCATATTCAAAACTATCTGTTTTGCTGACCTCCGACCCTTTTCCAGTTTGTCTGCTTAAATACAATCTCTACACAGGAACAGGAGAAATCTTGCTATTTCAAAGAGTTTGCTCCTTGTTCCAATCTATTATTAATAATTAAAGTCTTGTATAATTGCCTTTAGCAGTGGCTCCATATGTTCTTCCCAGAACTGTGACGGAGTATAAGCATCAGCTTATCTAATGTAGAGCCACTTTTGATAGCATCTGACATGGATGTGCATGCCATTGACATCAACTGCCATGACACTCAGTAGGATTGTTGCAGCCACTATGGTTCTGTACTTCACTTTCTGCCATTGCAAGCTCTCTGTTTTTTGATAGGACACAACTATATCTCATGAATTAAATGATTGGTTTCAGACTGAACCTGGATTCACTCATTTCACTGCATCATAAATATATTTTGTTTAGTTTTGGTTTAGTGTGTTATATGAAACCAGCCAACTGTAGCTTATTCAATAAATAATGTTGCAAAGCCAGCTTTAGTCATGCTTAGAAGGGACCCATGAATAACTTAAATCCTATTAATTCCATCGTTTACTCTAAGTATGACTAACCTGGCGACTGTTTATATCCAACTGGCCTTTTTCTACCATTTTATTCACAAACTCAGAATATTCTTGAGAAACCTCATCAGAATAATTACACATTGTCCCTTTGAAGCACTTTCATTTTAAACCAAAAGCACTTTCACAGGAGGGTATGTCTATCATATTAATGACAATATTTTGGGAGAAAATTTGTTTCAGAAATATCACTCTCATGATTTTCCCCCAAGTACAGAAATGTATGCTTGCAAGATACAGTAAGAATTCAGTTGCAACAAACATAAAATGTCTGCTCTTACTGCTGGGTTTGGATGAAGATTGTTTGATTTTTTTTATGTTTTTGGGGTGGGGTGGAGTCAAAGAAGAAACAATGATATTCTAATTACAGCCAATAAATTATATATTATAGCACATGTTCGCTCTCTTTTCCTGGAACAAGACCTCAAGCAAAGATAGGACAAGTATAGATAGTAGTACTGAACTGAGTTAATTTACACAATTAGTTTTGGCATTCATTTAAGAAAAAACAAGTAGATTTTAAAATAGTGAAAGCTTTCATTGTAGCGTGAAGGAATTCCTTGTCTCACAGGCCACAGAATGGCTCTTTGAGAATCCTCAGAAATCTCATTGCAAAGCCATAGTAATGATTCTATTGTTAATCATTTGATAGTAACACCATTTAAATGCTACTCCTTAGAAAAATGGGTTGATTTAGTCTGCCAATACAAAATCTAGTATACAGCATGGCTTCAGTGGGAAGCACAAGTTCTTACCATTTCAGGAAGTTCATATATAAAAACCCCCAATGAATTGTGTAGAGTATGAAAAAATCTTTAAAAATTGTTTATTGAATGGGAAATATGAATATACAGTGCAATCATTTCCTCAAAACTGTTATTTCTTCCATGGCAATAAAAGATTCCCAAATTGGTGTTCTCCAAGTATTCAGCTATGTTCCTGGGAAGTTCTGAGAACTTCCCAGGAGCATAGTTCTGAGAACTTCCCAGGAGCCCATCTAAGGGATGCCAGACTGATGAAATTTGTATTGGACAATAATATTTACAAGGATACAGCTATAAGTAATTGCCTTAAGAAGATGTTTATCACCAGCACCCCAGACTCAAACTGGACCCAGCTCCATTGAAATAATTTCCTTTCTTTCCACCAACTCTCTCATTCCTCATATATGCCTGGTAACTATAGGAAAATGTTGGCAAGAAAAGATCTGAACAAACCTGCTCAAGGTGCTTCAATTACCTTTCCCACTTACTGCATGGAGAGGGAAAACATTCAATAAGGTAATTTTAATAAAGTAAATATTGACTTGTGGAAACCAAGGAGAAGAGAATGTCATTTTTCAAGTATAATTTGTTAGGAATCATAAATCAATGGTAGAACAGCTGAAACAAGGGGTGGGTAGGGCCAGATCTAAAACTGGATAAAGTACCCATTGTTGTTTTTTAAAAACATTCTCATTCTTTCACTTTCATTGTTTCTCTGTCTGCTTGCTAAGCTGATAGGGCAAAGACATATGTGATCTTAGAGCATCAAGCTGTCTGTTCTTGATGTAGGTCACCATGTAAAATTATGTAAACTAATTTAAAAAATACATATGCACAGAACAGCACTGAAACATCAAAATTACTGTGTATTGCAATAACAAAAGGAAACAAATTACAATTATGATATAAACAGAACAAGAATTTTGATTACATTGCTTGTTCTTCAGCCTTTTCTTAATCAAGGAAAAGAAACCATGCTTCTTTTCAATCTTTTCCCCATTACTGTCATTGGAAAGGATGGATTAGACTGCAAATGCTTTGGTCATATGATTGGAAGGTATCAGACCCAAAAGAACAAAGAATGACACATAGAGATACTTCTGAGATTCCAAGTTCCTCTGCTACTTTGCTCTCTGTGAAGCAGCCTCTCCCTCCTGGGACTCCAGACTACATTCCACCCCAGCAGGGATGCTTAAAAGGTAGCTGTCATCAATGCATTCAGCAACTGCACAGCTGACTCTTCCATAGGGAAGTATTGGGAATTTTTTTTTCAGGAGTCAAAGGTCATTTTCAAACAAATATATTTCTTACATATTTTTCTTCCAACATTTTATTGGGTTGTAAAGAATTGTAAGACTAAGACAGAGTAGACAGGAAACAAATTTAAATGTATTTTCCAGTATGGTATAATATATAAAAATGATATAGGGACAGTAGCCCTCTCAACATGCAGTGATTGATCTAGAATCATAACAATACAACAATAGCTTAAATCAATGCACCACCTTTTTTTTTTTTTATAAAAAGAGACATTCAGATAACGTATTTCCCCAAATGTCATGCAAATACTTAATATCAATTTTATTTATTTCCTTCAACCTCTTATAAAGAAGGATTACTGGGTTAGGAGCTACAAGACAGAAATTACAATACATGAATGATTCCTTATATGGGAACAACTAAGGAAAGAGGATTTACTAGTTCTTTGGTAAGAAAAAGAAATACAATATCTGAAAAAGGAAGGAACTATCCAATTTCAAAGAGTATTTGCAGATATCCCATCAAGTAATTTATCATGTCTATATTGGACTGATAGATATTATAAATCCATCAAATAAGTGATTAGAATGCAGTATTGCAGGCTAACTTTGCCCACAGTCTGAAGTTTGATCCTGAAGGGGCTTGAGATTGATTCAGCCCTCCATCCTTCTGAGGTCAGTAAAATGAGTAGCCAGATTGTTGGGGGGCAACATGCTGAGATTGTAAACCTCTCACAGAGAGGTGTAAAGCACTATGCAGAGGAATATAAGTCTAAGTGCTATTGCTATTTTATAATGGTACCCCTTACTGTCAATAGGTTTTTAGTTTACTGGGACAGTTTTACCAAATTTAACATTTGTTTTCTTTTCTTAACTTTGATTATGTATCATCAAGTTGGTGTTAATTCTTAGTGACCTCATTCAACTATTAATTCAGAATCATATGACAATCTTACTGATGTTAGCAATACTGGAGATGTGCAAAATATTCTGTGTGCAAATTTTTACATGCAGGAAGAGCTTGTTTCTAGTATTCCATATTCAAATTGAAATACATATTGGTCAGTGTTCAGATTGAAATATGCATGTTTAAATCTGGATATAGTTCAAAAAGTATCTGTTTCAAACAGGAAGTATTTTGGCTGGAATCAGTGGGCTTAATTTTTCTTAGGTCATGTAAATAACTAATATCAATTCTATCACTTTCCTTTAACTTTCTGTAAATTAGGCTTATTTATTTAAATTTAGAAGCTGCCAAATCCCAGAAGACTGTGGGATTACATTATAAAATAAAAAAACAATATAACCAGAAAGAGGAATTATGAAGAAGAAATGCTGAATCCCTGAAAGGACAAACACAATACCCCTGAAACACTAAAAAAACAAAAAAACCCTAACAGGAACTCCACACATCGATCTAAACATGTACACTGTGAATGATTAGCTTATTTGCAGGTTATAAAGGTAAACATGGCTTATAGCTTTCATTTTTTAAAAAAGCCACCACCTTGGATTTACGTATATTTCAGCTGAGAAGTTAAAATTAGCCTTGGCTATCCTGGCTTTGCTGTGCTTGGTTTTACAAAATTGAACCCCACCTGCAGAAAGCAGCTGTAACATGTCCTTTTGACTAAAGCCTGGACTTACGTTTGGAATCTCATGAGGAACTACTGCATACGGTAGCAGCAGCTCCTTCTGGGTGGTAAAGTGACAGGAAAACAGGGAGGATAAATAAACAGATTGGGAATGAGAGCAAAGCCATGATTACAAAGATTGTGCAACTGGACTCTCCAACCAATGGAATGTAATAAAAGCACAAATAGGCTTGTGGCTAAAAGTTCAGGAAGGAGAAGTCAAAAGTGCCTTCTAAAATTTCTTGTGCATTCTCCTCTGTGCCATAGGGCAGTACATTGTGGCTCTTTCCTTATGTGCAGTTGACATCATCAATGGAACTGCAGGGCATCCCTAGAACTCTCTTAAATAACTTTATGCTGAATTTTCCTATTCCTGTAAGCAGCTTTTTTTTATTCCTTAAGCAGACAGGATGCTCTTTGTAGAAAGAGGTAAAGAAAACACATTGCTTCACAACCTTGGGGCAATGAAAAGTCAGATGACTTGTTGCAGGATGTCTGAGCAAGTGGCAAGGTATGCTAATGTGGTGTAGTGGTTAAGTTGTAGGACTAGGTGTGGGGACAACCAGGTTATAGTTCACCCTCAGCTCACCATGTGAGCTTGTGTCTCACTGTGTCTCAGCCCAACCCATCTTGCAGAGTTGTTGTGGGGGAAAATTGAAAGTGCTACGCAGAGGAACTTTTCTTCTAGTGTTTTGGTGTGCTAAATCATGATTACAGAGATGTTTTAAAGAATTTTCAATCAAATTTCTTTAGACATATAAATTACATCCTAAGGAATGACATAATGAGGTAATAACATACATTCCCTCCCCAGTGATACACCTGCTGCTGTAGTTAAAACAATTTGAAATAGAATCATGTACAAATGATGAACACTGGAAGTTTTTAAGAAGAGACTGGACAGCCATTTGTCTGAAATGGTATAGGGTTTCCTGCCTGAGCAGAGGGTTGGACTAGATGACCTCCAAGGTCCCTTCCAACATCATCATCATCATCATCATCATCATCATCATCATCATTTGGACTTCCAAATGGAAAAAAATGACATGATATATGGGTTTGATGATTATAAAAAAATAGTAGATAATAGAAAAAAATGAAAGTTATATCAAAAACTTAGAGTAAGAGATTAATGTAAATTTATGCTTATGCCTGTTGTAAAAGAAAATTTGAAGTCATTTCTTTGTATTTTTACTGTATTTTTCTCTGGAATTTTGGCTTTGCTTTCTCTTTCACTCTTTATCCTTTTATTTCTCTAGTTTTAAAAAAATCTAGTAAAGTTAGATGGTAGCAGAGTGGGCAGTGATGGGGGGTAATAAAATTATTGCCCCATGAGCAATGCCCATGTAACATCACTGCCCATGAACTGCAGTGGTAACTGGTTGCCATTCAATTATGGGTGCAATTCAAAATGGTGATCACCAAGTCCTTCTGAACATAAGACTTGCTTGGCCTGGACAGTCAGAGTAGAGGTGTTCCAGGTCCCATCAACTGATGATACTCAGCAAGCATGCCTTCTCTGTCATGGCATCTGCCCTCTAGAATAGCCTCCCACCCACAGATATCTATATGCTCCCCACCATATTTTGAAAGCTTGTTAGTTGAATGTTTTCTTCTGAGACATAAAGTGTTCTTTTTGTATTATTTCTGTTTCTATTGTTTTTAATGTTGCATGTTGCACAAAGTCATTTAGAATTTTGAAGCTTTCCATATTTTTTATTTATTTTCTTAAATGTGTTTATATGCCTCCACAATCAAAAACACCTGTTTGCAAGATGTGAATTTATCTCAGGTGTTCCTTATCTATATGGGTTTATTTTCTTTAAGACATTATTCACCTTATTAACAACAGATCTTCATAACTAGATATGTCTCTTTTTAAAAAGCAGTTAAAACACAAAGAAACATTATTCAACAGTTTGTTATCTATACAGATGATTCCTATTGAACTGCAGAGATTAGAGAATTGGGGGGAAAAACAGGACATAAATGACAATGGCAGATAATAAATTACAATGATTATTTTTTTTTCTTCCTTTCTTCCCCCCTCATAAGCTGGGACATTTAATTAAGTGATGCCATCCGCTGAACAAATTATCCCCATTCAATAAAGTGCCTGGAATAAAAATGCCTAAGAACTAAATGTTTCTAGGGAAACAGCTCTTTAAACAACACAAAAAGGCTTCCAAATAGCTGTAAATCTACCCTTGTCTGTCTGTCTGCCTGCCTGCCTGCCTGCCTGCCTACCTACCTGCCTGCCTGCCTACCTACCTACCTATCTATCTATCTATCTATCTATCTTCTGATCCCTCAAGACATAGTGTGTGTGTGTGTGTGTGTGTTTATCTGTGGTGCACTTTAGACAGAATCTTTGCCCTTGGGAATTGGAGAGGCTGTCAAAACAAAAACATGTTTAAATTGCTGCTTTCTAATTGTAGATGTCATCAAGACAGCGGTTTCATAGAAGAATGAAAATGATATTTGAACAGACTGAGGCTGTCTTTTGTGAAGCAGCTGCAAAAAGCATAGATGGCAACAGGCAATGGACTAAAGTCTTGCATCACTCCAAAAAGGAAAGAAATGTCAACTGGAAGGCAAACAAACACCTACACTGTGTGCCCATGTAAAGGAAAAAACAACAACAAAATGCCAGCACTTTTAGTGGGAGAGATTTCTCAGACTTGCACATTCTTAAAACTGTGATTTAATAAAATATTAGCAAGACTACTAATAATTAGAATGGATTTGTGCAAAGGGGAATTGTATGTTTCTTCTTACAGACAAGTGTTGTGTAAATGCCTACAAAATTCATATCACAAATTGATTTAAGGTAGGGAAAGAAATGAAGAACAAATCACCATCATAGCAATGTTCTAATCTAAAGAGTAACAACTTAGGTTTTTTTTTTGTAGAACAAGAATTAGTGCCACAATTGGCTTTACTGGGCAACAGTTTTTTAAAAGATGCAAGAACAGACTGTCATTTTGAGAAGAATAGGACATAACATTGGCTTTCTAAATATGTAGATGAGGGAAAATATTGGACTGATATGTACATGGCATGTTGAAAGAATGTAAAGAAAGTATCTGCATCATCATTTTCATATCCTGAAAGTGATGTGTTTGTCTTATCATCTAAATAAACTACCTTTTTTGGCCTCTGTTTGAAGTCTAGCACTGTCTGTGAAGAAACCTAAGAAACTCAGCTGTGAAAGGCATTTAAAATTAGAGTTTTGTTTAAAGGACATTCCTAATCACCAATCATTTTAGTTTTCAAGAGAGAAAAACTGGTTTTCATTTTTGAAAATAACAAATGTTCCAATGGTATGGTTTTTAACCCTATAAGGATGGATGGATGGATGGATGGATGGATGGATGGATGGATGGATGGATGGATGGATGGATGGATGGATAGATGGATGGATGGATGGATGGATAGATGGAAACTTCCCAGGTCTTATTCCTTGATACTTTAGGTAAAGCAGGAAAGGATTCTTACTTGATCTTTCTTTTTTAGTGTCAGAAGCACTTACAATTCAACTAAAATAGGTATAAAATAGATCATAAAAATATAGTACACATAAAAAGTATGTAAATAAATAGGATTAAAACTAAATGACATTTGCCCAGTACAGGTCATGTCAACAGCATTTTCTCTCACCAGCATGAGGTCTTTCTCTATACACATTGAAGGACATTGTGTGCACTATAGTATATATGAGATAAATTGTTCTTCTCCACATTCACACAGGGCAACTTCTTTAGGGAATCTGAGTCTCAGATGAGCCTTTGGGTTAATACATAGTATACTGTAGTAGATGAATTCATAGCAAGTATACAGTGCTACAGATATTCTTGTGTCTGATTGTCCCATTCTAAGTTAATTTAGATGATAGATCACTTTTTTTGCGCTCAGAATACTTGGCAGTTTTTTACCTTCCTTCCTTCCTTCCTTCCTTCCTCCCTTCCTTCCTTCCTTCTCTCTTTCTCTTTCCAGAGATGATATAATACTTCAGCTTCTTCAGTCATGTGAAGTGACCAACTAAAAATTTCATCAAGTTTGGCAAATTAGATAGGACTCTGTTCTATTAGATAAGACTTTTCTCACTTTTGTTTCTCACTTTTACTCCCATCTACTCCTATTTAGATCTAAAGTCTAAGTTGCATCAGCCTTCTGAGACAAATCAGTCAGCTACAAAATATACTTGTGATCAATCCTGTGGACATTATAATCATATAGGCAAAAAAACCTTTAAATCCTGGAGCAGTGGGAAACTACCAGAAGACTGGAAAAGAGCTGAAGTAGTGCCCATCTTCAAAAAAAAAAAAGGGGGGGGATGGATCCAGGAAACTACAGACCTATCAGCCTGACCTCAATCTGGGAAGATCTTGGAAAAGATAATCAAGCAACAAATAAGTGAACACCTAGAGGCAAACAAAGTCATTACCAAAAGCTAACATGGGTTTGTCAAAAACAGATCAGAATCTGGTTTTGTATATAAGTGACAAAAATAAATTTTTAACACATGCTCACCAATTGCAACTTCTGAGGAAGGCAAAAGGTTCATAACATTTTTCATCATTTTATTATTATTTTTTCTACAATGTATGTTATATTTGGCCTGCCTAAAATCATTTTCTGGTTCTCGCTTGAGCATGACAGGAAAAAAGACATTGTTCTTAAAAAGTCTTCAGTACTTCTAAGGGCTGACAGGAGGAAAGGCAAATAAAGGCATCATTCTGTCCTGGAGCTGGCTATCCCACTGGAAAATTTATCTGAGTGAGGGGGATGCATGAAAAAACAACTGGGAATGAATACCTCCATTGACTGGTCTGCTCTCTTGTTAACTGCTTATTGAAAAGGATGTGAACACTGAAGATATGAAAATTAAATCTCTTATATTCAGTGTTATCTAGCCAAACCAGATCTCCTGGGGTTAATCCTAAAGAGACTGGTATCAATCTTGAATGCAAGCCATTCAACCAAATCTCTTTCAGATACCATTAACAAAATATGGAAATACTTAGTTGAAAAACGTTCCTTTACATTTAGTCTCTGTAAATTTTATAGAACTGTGGCTCATGAATTAAGGGGCTTGAAGAATACAAACAACTTGAATCGGGAAGCAGGAGGCTTGTGGAGCAAAGGAAAGCAATTGCTGTTGCTCTGCCCTCCCCCCCTCCCCATTTTCAATGTGTATCTGTTCGTTTTCATTGTCAAGGGTAATCAGGCTCTGATCATTTTTTTTCATCATCCTATTTCAGTCATTCTTGCAATGCTTTCAGTTTTATTTGATAAAGAACTTTTTTATAAAGTTTTTTATTCCATTTGTTCCTTTGCCTATATTTCCATAGGAATACTGGAGGTAATGCATACTTGTCTCAGCAAAGAGATGCAAGAATGAATAGGCTTTAAGAGAAGCAAACTAGCCAGAGGTACAACAGCAGTGAATGTCTATATTTTAAACCATGTTCCATTCTTGGACTGCAACTGAGAAATATCCTGACCATTTCCCATCCCTCCGTAAAAAGACTTTAGAGTCACAATGAAAAAAAGAAACCCCTATTTTTCTATATTTGGGGTACTCAACAATATATCCACAGAAATGAACTGGCATTGACAGAAGGTCCTCTCTCACCCTACTTTTGATTTTTTTTAAAAAAAAAGTTTAGGTTATAAACACATTTATAACTGGAGGTGATAATCAAGGACTTCCATGATCTTTATTTCCAAGGAAGCCCTTGGATTTACATTAGCCCTTAGGTATTCATATAAAATAACAATGGGATATGGCTGTAGCTCATAATTTTGTACATGTGACCACTTATCCTAAAAAAGAAAATGAAAATGAAGCTAAGCTGGGCCTTGAAATGATGAATAGCGTGACAAGTTAAAGAAGGTGAGAGAGAGCAACCTCATCATTTTCCTTTGAATATATCGATGTTTTGTGCCTGGTAGCATTATTTTGGAAGCTATTTAGTGAATGAGCAAGTTCCCATGGCAGCTATTTCCTTTTATGTGTCCACTGGTCTCAAGTAATTGGGTTTTATTTGCATCAAAAGTTAACTTGTTTCCTATTGAGAAGGAACAGATTCATTTGTTATTAACACACTGTGACATATATACTGATGCTGAGATTATTGGAGGAGAATAGTGTTAGGCAAAAAAAAAAAAATCAGGATTCTAGTAGCACCTTTTTTTGACTAACATATTTTATTAAAAGATGCAGGCTTTCATGAACTGCAGCTCATTTCATCAGATACAAAGTGCCTAGACCCTGATGTAAGTTTGAATTGAAATGGGATGGGAGGATAGGATAGGATGAAGTGGAAAGAAAAAAGGAGGGATAGAAATGTTGGTTACGCAGATGCAGGTGACCTCTGATGCAGATTACATCTGTTGGGTAAGGCTGATGAAAACTGTAATAAAAAAAACCATGATCAAAAGAAACTCTGATGAGATCTTCTTCCCCATGCAATGAATTGTTGGGCAAGGTGCATGTTGTTATTAACCAGAAGTCTAAATTGATGATTTGCAGAGTGTATGAAAAATTAGGTTGAGAAATGCATACATTTCTAAGACTGATGATTGCTAACTCATACTGTTGTTGCTTTTCTTGCTAGATTAACAACACTGTACCATTTTTCTTTGCAAAGAACTACTGTACGTGCATCCTTTGATTGACATCTCAAGAGTATAGGAAAATCAAAACAAGTTAATTATAGTACTCAAAAATTTTAATTTTAGACTACTGTAATTAAAATTGAATTAATGGGATATAATTAATGATGAGCACCTACCCAATGTATTTGACAATTTATTCTTCTATTACTATAAAAGTTAATCAAGTGACAACTTTTGGAGAGTTTCTGCAGGCTGCACACAACACTTTCAGATGGTACTTGCTCTGCATTTTCTGTCCCCTTGAGGTGGTCCCTTAAAAAACAACCAATCAATCAAACAAAAGAAATAAACACTGGACAAGTCCCTGCAGTTGTCTCGACAAGATTTTTCAGAAGTGACTTGCATTGCCTTTTTCCTAGGACTGAGAGTAAGTAATTAGCCAAAGGTCACCCAGCTGGCTTTGCGCTTAAGGTGGAGCTAGAACTCACAGTCTCCCAGCCAGCCTGATGCCTTAAATATTACACCAAACTGGTTCTCAGACTAATAGTTAAATTTCATTTTTACATTTTATGCTAGAGAGAGATTATTCTTTACCTATTCATTAGGTAAATCTTTATTGTTGTTCATTTTTTTCTTTCTGTTTATAACAAAAATGAAATTAGGTTTTGTTTTAAAATGTAATTAAAATGTTGGCTTTTGCAGATTATTATATAGTTCGTGGATCCTGAAAATGGCAATTATGCCCTTAAAAAACAACACTTTTGATGAAAAAATCTTGGAATCTTACATAAAGTACGAAATAAGAGCTGGAGGCCGCATCCAATCTGCATAGTGCCCACCCCTCTCCTACAGTCCCAAGAGGAGGGCTTTTTTTTTTGTCATAGAACACACCGAATGGTGTTCCGGCACCTTTTTTCAACAGAATTTGTGGAACTAAAAAAAGTTCCTTTGAGTCAAGCTCTACTCAAAATAACTGCACAGAAACATCTATGTGGTTTTCATAGGAACAGGGTGGACATGGCTTGGCATTGCCTCATTCTGGGATTTATACCAAAGAATCAAGGTAGGGCAATCTTGAGTTTCTTTCTCATAGTTTCTTATTTTTCGGGGCTAAACTCAGGAGAGTATTCCTTTTCCTATTCCTAGATTGCCCAAATAATAAGACTAGAGTGCCATTCACCATTGGCAATGCCTTAAATGCTCAAAAGAGGTGTGCATTGCTTTCAACCAAAAAGTACACTACTCGTAGACTCACCTATTTAACTAAAATGCTGCTCAGTTCCAATCTTCCACACCCCAATTCTACAACAGACACATAAACTTACAATCAGCCTACAAACCCCTCAGAATCCAAATCAACCTCACAGCCAACCAGAGACAGCACTGACCCTCATTCAACCCACGCAAGCCCTCCTCCCCTCACCAGCAGTTCACCTCCCAATGACCCTGACCTGATGTAACTTCCCTTTACAAGACCCATCACTGATTACTCACACCTGACCTATCACAAGACCCTCACTTGACACATCCACACCTGAAGACCTTATAAACTGAACACTGATATCCCCTAAACTCAGTGGTGGGATTCAGCCAGTTCGCACCACTTCAGGAGAACCGGTAGCTAATTTTTTGTTGCCCAGGCCCAGAATAGACTTCCAGAAGCAGCATCCACACCGAGAACTGGTGGTTCACATATTTGAATCCTACCACTGCCTAAACTCCACTGAAGATGCTACCTAGCCTGGTAATGAAACATTCAGAAACCAACCCACAAGCTTGGAGAACGAACCTTCACCCTCATTCTACACCCGAGCTACAGATATTCACCACTACTGCAAACCTCTCAAATAGGCAGGGAGAGAAGGTAGTATACTAGCATTGGAATGGAGAAAAGGTCACTATTTGCTTTACAGTGATCAGTTCACTTTCATGATGCCTCAGGGCAAATGCCTCAGGGTATGAAAGAAGTAAAAAAAACTGGCACTACACAATTGCCCCATTCATACATTGACTATGTCAGGAATAATGAACATTCAGACAACAAGCACCCCAGTTCAGTCCTTCCAGAATTGTCTGCAAAAGGTGTTTATTATGGCCTGTTGCTTCAGGCCCCAAATGAAAGGATTAGACTGTACAATTTTAGGGTAGAAGGAAATCTGTCTGTCTGTCTGTCTGTCTGTCTATCTATCTACTTACCTACCTACCTACTTATCACTGAATATGGAACACTGGCCTGCTTTTCTGTTGAAATCATTAATATATCCTGTGTACTCTTTAGGGCTAAGATGAGACTGCACATTTAGTAAAACAACAGGGATGGAAAAAACAGATATTTTCACTTCATAAACTGGCTAAGAGAACATGATAAATTTCAGTCTAAAGGAATGTTTTCCCAAGGAGCTGGAAGCTTTCAAAGACCATGGCTGAGTATGAAAATATTTTTAAAAAACCCAGTGTAGTTATTGCTACTCTGATTCAAGTGTGGGCGTGGGTGTTAGAGCTTCAGTAATTTCCTAAAAACTGTAGCCTCTAGAACATTATGCAATAGCAGAAGGTCAGATTTCTGACTTTGAATTGTTATAACATGCACATCTGACTTTAAAGAACATTGAATTTTTCATGCATAATTTACCCATATAGATAATCCCAATATTATTGGTTTGATTTAAAGGGACAGGTAGAATTGTCTAAAGAACAAAGATGGGAAGACTTGAATTGAACAATAGAAGAGTCCACTAGTAACTCTTTTAGGATTATCCAAATGTCATTGTGCTGATATTATGATAGCTGAGAATAGGCTTTAAAGTATCTTTATATCAGCTCAACAGTGGGTACTTGATGCTGTAAGTCTATGATAGACAAACAGTTCTTAGCTTGCTTTTCAAAAGAAAGGCTCAAAACATAATTGCTAAGATGAATTGGCCATGAATCTGGATATGCAAAGATATCTTGATCATCAAGCTGTAAAAATCTTTATATTTTAAATCTTGCTTGCGTAGTAGCACAATTTCCTTTGCTCTTTTCAGCTTGTGCATAAGTCTGATGATAGAACAATCAGCACAGAAAAGTATTACAAGTGATAAAATTTAGACCCTGCACTTCTTCACATTCTTTGACCCATCTCCAGTCCTTGAATCTTACAGTCATTATATTAGCATGATATTTGCTGTCCTTAATGCAAATTTCTAGCCTTCCCTAGCTGGAAAAAAAATAGTTATACGAGTCTCATTAAAGTAAGTTGGGAATCTTTTACTAAAGAAATCCCATCATTATGAACTACATACACTTTAACGCTGCCCTTCAACAGTGTCAGATTAAGTAGAGAATATGAATTAAGGTAACTTGGACTTGTCTTGCTCACAGGCAAGGGGGCAAAGGAGAAAAACAATGGTTTATTTTACAAGGTGCAAGTGAAGAAAGATCCTGCGTTATTTCAGTTAAGTTTCTTCTCTCACCCAGTCTCTGAGGATACTTCAGATTATCAGAACTGAAATCAGGAAAACAATGTCTTTGCAAAATAGTGCATAAAACAATAGTCACTTTAGCCACTCCCATATTTTATAAAGAATTACAAACTGGGTATGGCATTGAAAAAGGGAATGATGAACAGGTCTCCCATCCCAGATAAACTAACTTCCCAATTTTCTGGCTTTCAATTGTAAAAGGCAAGCTATGAGACCAATAGGTTCTGCTCATTTCTTCCTCTTAAATATACACACATGCATACACAGACACAGACACAGACACAGACACACACACACACACACACAGAGGGGGGGGAGGAAGGGAGAATTCAGAAATCCAGTATGCCGTGATTAGTGTAGTAGTGAGTTTTCCCCAAAAGCAGAACAAAAAGCAGGCTTCCGCAATATTTCAGGTCTAATTTTCAAAATGTCTTATTGTATTTCTAAGTTATCCTGCTTCCTAACACATCTTTTTTAATTCTCACTTTTGAAATGAAATATCTTCAACATTTAAACAAAGAAATCAAGCTGAAAGTAAAAGCTTTCTGATGAGCTCTTCCTATTCTCTGCTTGAGGATTCATATGCAATCCATGCATCAGGATCTGGACTCTGCTGCTCTCTCAACTCTTTTGAGTGTAGCCTTTGGGTTGCTACCAAATTTTAATCTTACCATGGTGAAGTAATTAAACAAATGGGGACAGTAATGTATTTAATTTAATTACCATTTAAATTAAATCAAATGTAAATATGGACCCTCCCATTTCTTTGTCCTCATTTGACCAATTTCTTTTTGTTAAAGCCCAGCATCTTTAAGTGATTGTCCTTGATTTGTACAAGATTGAACTTCCCTTCTTTGCGTTTATGAATACAGTAGGCAAAGGAAACTTTATTTATTTTCTGATCTCACCCTTCATAAAGGAACTTAAAGTGGCATCGATAATGTTCCTCCATCCCAGTTTTCCCACTGCAAAACTCTCTGAGGCAAGTTGGGCTGAGGAAAGAACCAGTGCAAAGTCACCCAATGAACTTGTGTGGCTGAGATTATAGCAGAACATGAGTCTCCCTGATGTGGTGCCTGTTTAACACCTTAACCACTACCACCACACTTGCTTTCTATTGTTTCCTATGCTAGTAAGTTACAACGTAAACCTGCTGTCCATTCAGAGGGTTAAAGATAGATGCTGAGAATCTGCTATCTGCTTTTGTTATAAGTAAGTGTATAACAAAGAAGTAGACAAGAGCCATCTTTTC
>NW_015387830.1:74822-97128 GCF_001527695.2 Protobothrops mucrosquamatus | reverse complement strand
CATGAGTCTCCCTGATGTGGTGCCTGTTTAACACCTTAACCACTACCACCACACTTGCTTTCTATTGTTTCCTATGCTAGTAAGTTACAACGTAAACCTGCTGTCCATTCAGAGGGTTAAAGATAGATGCTGAGAATCTGCTATCTGCTTTTGTTATAAGTAAGTGTATAACAAAGAAGTAGACAAGAGCCATCTTTTCAATTCACCACTGGGAACCTAGTGTTGCTTTTGGTTGGAAAAAAGAGGAAAACGTTATCATGATCTCCACCAAGGGATTCTGTGTGATGTGAGAAATAAAACATAGATCAACAGTGATCTAGTTTTACTTTGTTTTGTAAAATAGGAAAATTAGAAGTCCAAGATGCAAAATCAAGTAACATAGTAAATCCCCCATATATGTGGGATCAGACCAAACCTGTATAAATACAGTCAGATGATTCTATGATTCTGTGTAGTGGAAAGCCCATAAGGAAGAACAAATAGAATATGACTTTCCCTACTTTCTTATATTCTCCTGATAAAAGGTCTACATTCAATTCCTGAAGTTCCTTGGATGAATTATTTTCAATATCTCTTATACAAACATATTTTATAAGGTTATGATGAACTTAAGATGGCCATAAGTTATTTTTGATAGTAGTAGTAGGAAAAGGCAAGAGTAATTATATATATATATTTATAGTGAATGGTAGGTGGGGATGTAAATGATGTCTTGAAATCTAATACGGTGGCCAAAGATAAATGCAGTGTTTAATTCAAAGAATTCTAGTAGTTTTATTATTAAACTTTAGTTTAAAGATTATATAATAACAAAAAGATCCATATATAATTATTTGGTATGTAGAAGACTTAAAGATGCTGACTTGCTTCAGGACAAAATTTTGCCAATATAAAGAGCAAAATGGTCGTTATACTTTTTAAGCATGAACATCTGTTTACTAAAATAATAATCTAGTATTTGTTAAAAAATAATCTGTGACTTCTCTGTTCTCTGTCCCAATCTTTGATATATTTCATTTATATACCAGACATACACATTTTTCTCCTAATTCAGCATTACATAATTTGATTTAATTTCCAATATGTTAGTTAATGTGCTTTAATCAGATCTCCATTACCTCAATTGCTCCCAATTTCCAATAGTCATGCTTAACATAATGTGTGCTTTGGCCCTAAACTGCCAGAATGTGCTATTCAGGATCTTTAGCTAGATAGCTGTTTTATCTTTATTTAAGTATACAGATATGCGTGCATGCACATGCTCCCACACAGACACACATATACCAGCCCATATTTGCAATCCCAGAATAACCTCAAAATATACTACTGAAATGCAGCAGGACCATGGGTGATTTTCAGTAATGTGATTTGAAGAGATTGGGAGGAGGGGCAGATAAGAGTGAAAACAGAAACACTGAGCATCATGAAGTCCAAATACAAGCATGTATTTGTATCCCAAAATGTGAAAAAAAAATGTTCTACCCTCCCCATCCAAGACTTGCTTTCCCCTCAGCATTTAGTTACCAAAACATTTTCCTCATATTTTTTAAAAAAAATATGTTCAGGCAATAAATTTTCCGACTCCCATATTTATCTGTTTGTCTGACTTTCCATCCATCCATTTCAGGGGTTAACAATCTTTTCTTTGATTTCTGTGAATGGCTGCTCATTATTTATGAATCTGAATTTATCAACCATATACATTTTCAGTTCAGTGAGTCTGAAATTGCATATGTCAGGGATTTCCCTCCATGCTGTAGATCTTTCCATTTTACTGATTTGACAAAAGAGCTAAACTTCCTAGGAAAGTAAAAAAAAATTCAGCTTCATCTCATATTGCCATAAAAAAACTAATTTAAATGGCTCTCCAGGTAGTGGAAGACCCAGAGAATAAATGTCCTGTACTGTATATTCTGCTGTTTAGAGTCTCCATACAATTGTGGTAGTATATTAATGAGATATATAAAATAAATAAACTGGTTATATACATATAAAATTATAAACCACAATAATGAAAGGGGGAGAGAGGGAGGGGGAGAGGGAAGAATGTCAATCATGACATTTACATGATTGATTCTGATACGAAAAATGCAACATATTATTTATACCTAATCCAAGTCCATGATTTCCTTGACCTGAAAAGGCAAAAAGTAGAGATTATCATAGTATTAGTTTTGTCTAGACAACCAAAGCTGTGGCGTCAACATGACACCACCCCATTGGAATTTTTAAGCCCTGCATAGTGAGTCACTGAGATCTTAGTCATTTCTGTCCTGAAATTTGATCACATTATAAATTGTTAATTGTTCACATTTGCCATATGCTGTTACTTAGTATGAAAGTTCACTCAGTAATGAGTACCTCAAAAATCAATTCAGAAAAGCTGCCAGTTTGCTGACAGATTAAAGTAGAACAAAGAGCTGTTATTAGCACCACCACATAATGCAGGTTCAAAATCAAATCTCTTTTGAGTTTGGAATTCATTTCAATGAGAATTTTGTTTTTAACTTTGCCTCCTGAATTCAGTTTCACACAAATGCGGGCAACTGAACTGTCTGAATTTCTTCTTAGGAAGGGGAAATTCTCCAGAAAGACTAGGGGTGATATGATAGCAGTCTTCCAATATTTGAGGGGCTGCCACAAAGAAGAATGGGCCAATCTGTTCTCCAAAGCACCCGAGGGCAGGGCAACAAGCAATGAATGGAAACTAATCAAGGAGAGAACTAGCCTGGAATTAAGGAGAAATTTCCTGATAGAACAATTAATCAATGGAACAACTTGCCTCCAGAAGTTGTGGGTGTGCTAATGCTGGAGATATTTAAGAACAGATTGGACCACCATTTGTTGGAAATGGTATAGAGCAGTGATGGCGAACCTTTTAGAGACCGAGTGCCCAAAAACTGGCCCTGCCCTGCTCCACCCCCTGCCCCGCCCCTACCCTGTCCCTCACCCTGCCTGCCCGCAGGGCCACTCACCGCCTCCAGGGCCCGCCGCAGATCGCCCAGGTAGCCCAACAGCGCCATGGTGGCCACACCCTCTGCCCACACCCCGCAGCATCAAATTTAATGAACATGCTGATTCTACAGCAGAGTTCCTAATACAGGCTTCAAGCAAAGTTTTATCTAGTTTGAAGAGAATCTGAAGTATAGTAGTTCACTGAGTCTGAACACAACACCATTGTAATGGTGAGTTGTTAGTTATTAATCTCCAGTTCAGTAAATCTTTTAAAAACCCTTAGGGTAAATCAAAAACCAGAAACAAGAATATTTTGGCTAGTATTAGGAATCAGCAAGTGTAATTAATAGAAAGCCAGGATTTTATCCACTGGCAATTACAAGGAAAGAAATTACATAAAAGAGGCTGAGATGTTGTTGGCAAATCAAATACATTAAAGGTACTGGAAGCTTTTTAGAAGGTAAAACTAATCTTATCACATCCCCACATAAATCCAGTCTGGGTGACTTTATAGTCAGGACATGCTAAAAAGGGCCATTGGCACATACTGTAGGTAGGAAAATTGAGGGGGGGGGAAATGCTTTTCCTGTTTCCTTTGCCCTCTCTCCCACCCCAGTGTTAGGTATGCTACTTGCAACACTGAAGCAAAAAAATAAATAAAAGGGGGGAGGGGTAAAATAAAAAAGATATTGCTCTAATCCAGTGGTTCTCAACCTTTTTAATGCCGCGACCCCCAACCGGTCGTAAGTCGAGGACTAAACCGGTCGTAAGCTGAGGACTAAGCCGGTCGTAAGCCAAGGACTAAACCGGTCGTAAGTCGAGGACTACCCAACCGGTCGTAAGTCAAGGACTTTCCCTGCCCGGGAGCGCCACGCATGCGTGGTTCCGCCCCCTGCGCCGGCCGAGGTGTAGCTGGCAAGTGGCAGAGACAGAGCAGGCCGACCACCAGCTGGCCCAGCTCAAGGGAGGTAAGGCACCCGCCGGAAAAGGGGGAAAAATGGCGGACAGCCTTGCTTGGCGACCCCCGTGAAATGGTCGATCGACCCCAAATGGGGTCATGACCCATAGGTTGAGAACTGCTGCTCTAATCTCTTATTATCAGAGGGGTGTCCAAAAACATGAAGGGAGAACTTTTAAGCTAGAGGACAATATTGGGGAATAGTAGAGCCTGTCTCCTCACATTTAGGTAAGCATTGCAATCTTGCTGAATACAGTTTTGGAATCAAAGGATCTCAGATGAATTTGGTATCATCACTTATGTGGATCAGAATGTTCCTGATTCAAACTCTCTTAATACAAATGATGCATGTCGGACAAACTTAGGAAGCTACCTTACTAGCAAAATTGCAGTCCAGATATTTGCCATGTCATTCCATGGATGGATTCATACATTTTGCAACATTAAAATGTAATATATTTGATATAGGACAGGGGTAGTCAACCTTGGCTCTTTTATGACTCGTGGACTTCAACTCCCAGAATTCCTGAGCCAGCTGTGCTGGCTCAGGAATTCTGGGAGTTGAAGTCCACGAGTCATAAAAGAGCCAAGGTTGACTACCCCTGATATAGGATATGAACACAATCATTTAATTAATGGTCATTTTAAAGCCATATCCATACTATTTTGAAGAAATGAAACTCTAATAAAATAGTGATAGAAATACAATATTGGGGGGGGGAATCTTGCACAAAAACATATTAATTGTGAATAAATTATTGTGTGGTGGTCCATATTTGTTCAACCATTTTGATTCAACTAGATGGAAAGGAAATTGGTGGAAAGGGTAGGAAGATGTAAATTTGAAAACTCCTCCCAGGTGGCTTTTTCAAATCAGGTAGCAGAGCCAAGTAGGAAGGTTCTGAATGCTGGAGGGATGAAAAAAGCTATCTTCTCCAAACCACATTAACTCCAAAAGAAATTATAAAGCACCCTTTTTTATACCTTGGGCTACTGGGCAAAATTATTCCTTTGAAGGGCTGCCTGTATAAAGAACTTCATAGCTGTATTATGAAAACTGCTTGTGTGCTTTACATTTTATAGCATCTTAATATTTTACCTCATGTTTTAAAGAATCTGTGCCACATCATATAACTACAATACTATAACAATGAAGACAAGTAAGAAGCAGCTTCTCCCACTAAGTTCTCACCTGGTGATTGGATTATGTTTTCAATCCTCCCCAGCTAGCAAGCAATGTGTTTGAAAAGGCTAAAAAGTACACAATGTATTTTATGGATCTCAGATTTGGATTAATTTGAATTTTTCAGGAAAAAGCCACAGGGGAAAAAATATACTTTCTGTTTGCCAGCAGATTTTCCCATGAAGTAGAATAATGGCAAAGCACAGATAGCTACCTCATTTTTAAACTTAAAAGAATCAGATGTCTGAATCTCCTTCCTTCAATGTCCAAAATGCAAAACAGAATCCCACCATGAAAAAAAAAACATGGAATAAGAGACCAAACAAATATGAGAGAGAGAAGGAGAGAAAAAACAGGACAAGACATAGCTCAAATTAATTAATCTGGCAGGTTGTAAAGATGATAAAATGCTTCCAGGTTTTCTACTAGGCAAAAAGCCATTGTGTCTACTCAACTGTGATGCAGTTCAGTAATAGCAGACCGAGCTGGATTGGTCTGTAACTATGGTCAGACAGTTTCCCATTGTGAAATTGTATGATGCAAGCTGCTGATTCAGAGCTGCGTGTAACCACAGCCAAGAAACTTTGCTCTTTTTTTGCCTTAGCTGTCCTAGCAAGACCAAAGAGTAAATATCTTAAGAAACTAATCAGGAAAGAGGAGGAGTTTTGTTGTTACAAAGAAATAGCAATCGGGAGATGCATAAAAAAGAATTCTCTTGACTCTGAATATTATTACAAAACTGATCAGATCGCCTCTAGAGAGCATTGTGACATAGATACCATTTATACATTGAAGAAGATGTGGTCACATATATGTTTAAAACAAAAGTGGCAATCCTTGGGTCATAGGATTGTCCCTGCCAATCAGAATACCTATCTGAGTATTTGAGCCAAACTCTTTTGCAGGGAATGGGTTAAGTTTAAGGCATCACATCATCTCCTTCCAAAGGGCCAATTTTTACCATTCAGGAGGAGCTGGACAATTCAGTCTTAAGACCTGCAAAACCTTTTTTTCCTTCATGACATTGCTAATCATGCCCCAGTAATTGATGGAGTCCAATAAAATTGCCCTCTTTAAAAAAGAATGCATTGCTAGAAACAAAATTTTTGTCCAACTCTGACATGTGATACGCATATGTATAAATCTCTTAAAATAAGATTCGGATTAATAAGATAAGGTCCATGTAGAGTAGCATACCAGATGAAATTAGAAAGTGATCAAACTGGAAGCTGATAAACAGGACTGAAGGACAATGGGCATTTTTTACTTTTGTTCCTGAGAGGAATTGGAATTGGAATGGGGAGCCCTACAGTTAGGGCAGAAATAGATCATCTAAAACCTGTGTGAATATTCCTGGATAACTCCTAGACCCAGAACTCCTTTTCTGTATACTGTTTTGCTAAAAAGTGTGGTTTCTTGCTATTTTGAGGAAGGAAATAAATCATAGTAATGCTGTCAGACCAAAACTAGATTTAGCACGACCCTTAAATAACAAACAATATTTTTTCAATATTCAGCCATACCCATTTGGATGACCCAAACTTTCCATTAGACTTAACATGGCTTCCTGGGAAAAAAAATTAAGAGCAGTCCCTGGACACCAAAAGATTTCTCAAGGCTACATAAACAAGAAGATGACTTTGTGCTTTCTTGAAATGATTAAGTTGGAATATTGCTATTTTGAAATAAGCAAACTCAGAAAAGAAATTTCAGATTTTCTTTCCTTTTTATATCTACCGTATATCTCTATGGAAAAAGATAAATCCTATGCACTGATTTTGCCCCATGCAAAATCAGTTGAAGTTGAATAGATTAGAAGCACTTTCCTGGACCTTCTTCTGATACAGTTTTGCAGTTTGCCAACTGCGGTCCCAGAGGAGGCACCAGAGATGAGGTGAGTGGGGCACATGCTATCCCACATTGAGCATGTACTGTTTTTAAAGCATATCAGGTAATACTTTTATATAAAATACATTTCTAAATTGGACTTTCTCCTCCACTGGGAACTGAAATTCAGTAGCTAAACAACTTCTACTGAAGTTTTCTATACATTAGGGATGATGGCATAGGACAGTGGTGGCGAACCTATGGCACGGGTGCCAGAGGCGGCACTCAGAGCCCTCTCTGTGGGCACGCGCGCCGTCGCCCCAGTCCTAGGTCTTCAGCTGGGTTTTATAAAACCTTTTCACTTTAGGCCTCCGCCGCGGTGTGCAAAAAAAAAAAAAAGGTTCAATCAGTCAATTTCAACTTCTCGTGGGAAAGAAAAAGATCTTGCAAAGTTGGAATTGACTGATTGAAATTTTTAGTCCCACCCAGTCTGCCGTTACCACCACAGCCACGCCCACCCAGTGGGCCACATCCACTCAATTGGCCACACCCAGCCAATAGGCCACACCCACCCGGCACCCAGCGATGCATAAGTGGGTTTTGGGTTGCAGTTTGGGCACTCGTTCTCTAAAAGGTTCGCCATCACTGGCATAGGAGCTCTGGCAGGTGTGCATGTGTCTAGTGGTGGTGTGTTTTTATTTTATGCAGGGTTTTTTGTTTTTAATGACGTTCTCTGTGTTTATGTTGTTCACTGCCCAGAGTTTCTTGAAGAGATGGTTGCCACATACAGGTAACCCTCGATTTACAATCACATGGTACTGGAATTTCCATTGCTCAGCAGGACGGTTGTTAAATGAGTTGTGCCCGGTTTTGCAATCCTTTTGATCTTGGTTGTTAAATGAATCACTGCAGTTGTTTCGTCGATCATACAGCCCTTAAGGTGGCTTCCCCTGGGACCTTGCTCGTTGAAAGCTGTCTGGAAGGGTCACAAATGATAATCACACCAGCCCAGGACGCTGCAACTATCATAAATACATGCCAATTGTCAATCACCTGAACTTTGAACATGGTACTATGGGAATGCTGTGATGGTCATAAGTGCAAGGGCCGTTCCTAAGTCACTTTTTTCAGTGCTGTTGTAACTTATAACGGTTGCTAAACAAATGGTTGCAAGCCAGGGACTACCTGCTATAGATTATATTAATAAATGTATACATTTGTAATGACAGATTAAGTGGGTTCAGATGAAGGGTATATTTTATAACAGAACAGCTTGGCAGCTAAGAGAGAATAAAGAGAACACTTCCTTTTAATAAGTGGCTGGAAATTTGTTTGTTTGTTTGTATTCCTTTATTATTTTTACAAATAACTCAAGGCAGCTGGCATATCCAGCACACTTTCCTTCTCCTATTTTACCCATACCAACAACCCTGTGAAGTGGTTTGGGCTGAGAGGAAGTGACTGGCCCAAAGTCACCCAGATGGCTTTCATGGCTAAGGCAGGACTTGAACTCAAAGTCTCCTACTTTTTAGCCTGATGCCTTAACCTCTTCACCAAACTGGTTCTTTTTAATATTTTATTAAATCTTTGTGCCAATTTATAATAAGGCATGATTTATCATTTTTGTCTGTAACTTTCTTCACCTACAAAGAAATTGTGATGTAATTTTCTTGGAACAGTATAGAAATGATTTATAATTTCTTTCTTCAGTCCTGGGATTTCGTATCCCAATAATAATCACCAGTTGATGGATTTTAAAAAAAAAAGATTGCCTATAAAGCACTCCTCAGTTTAATGCATTAGCTTTAAACAGACAAGGATTTAATAAACTGAATTATGTCTGAAATTCAGTAACTAAACTTTTGTTGCTATTTCCTTAAAACTCATCTGACACCAATATGACCTGCTGATTAGTAGTCAGAATATATGGAGTAATAATTCTTCTACATTTCCACATAGAAGCCTGACTGTACATCACTAGGAAGTAACACACTTCCAAAATTCCTTGGAAGAAAGAGAGAGTGGTGAGGCATAAATGCATTTCATAATCTTAGACTTAAATGAACCCCTTTTTAGATGGAATCCAGTGCTTGTTCTATGAGACGAAATTACAGAATTGCTGGCTGCAACTTCTGACATAGACATAGTGCTGAAACATTTTCATACCAATGTGTGACCATTATTGCCCTAACACAGGGTAGTTTCCTAATATAGGTTATGGATTTTTGAGATAATTTATTTAGATGTATATTACTGCTGCATCGACTCACTTCCTGAAAATGAAATGAACTGGTTTTATTTGATGTGCTACATGAAGAGACACTAAGAAGTCTTTATTATACATTACAAAATGAATAAGTAAAGGGCATACCTTAGTGGTGGAATACATCCATTGCAAGCAGAAGGTTCCAGATAAAATCTTTTATTTCTCTTTGTAAGACAGAAAATATCTTGCCTCTAATCTAGGAGAGTCACTGCTAGCTGAATTCAAACACTCAATAAACTGCTGCTAAAATAACCAGAATTTAACACTGTGCCATAGATTTATAAAATTATTAATTTGGAAGGAACCATTTAAATTACTGAGTCGAATCCCCTGCTCACTGAGAAATGCAAATTGAAGTATCATGGACAGCCTCTTCTTAATAAAGGGGAGCTCATCAACTCTCTGGTCAATCAATTCTACCATTGAGCTGCACTTACAAGTACCCCTCAACTTACTATCGTAATTGAACCTGGAATTTTGGTCATCAGTCATTGCGGTCATTAAGCGAGATACCCACATGATTGACTCACTCAATGATCATAATCCCAGCTCTCCTACCGGTAGTTGTAGTTGTTAAGTGACTGTATAAGTGGTTAACCAGATGAAGCAAAAGAGCTTTTGCCAAGATGCGGGGGGGGGGGGCAGGCATTTCCCATCCATGCACAGAAAGGAACTGCACTGGGCTGGAGAAAAAAAGCTTGGATATTCATGATGCAGGGTGAAATCAATCTGACAGGCAGCCCTTCCACTCCAAAGACACTGGTTGAAAATATCATTTTATCCACCTCAAGCACAAAGCCCAGAAGCGGTTTCCAAATAGAAACAAAGTACTTATGTTTTTTTTCTTTTACCAAAGCAGTCAATTTAGCCATCTCTGCTAACTCCATCAACTTTTGCAGCCATTCGTCCATTGTGAGGATCAAAGTGTCCTTCCATTTTTATGCATAGAGTAATCTTGCTGCCATCAACATATATAACATTAAAGTTCCAATTTTTTCCCCCAAAGTCTTTTTCCATTAAACTCAAAAGAAAAGTTTCTGGTTGTATCTTTATATTCACTTTAAGAATCTTCTGTATTAGAATATGAATCCTATTCCAATATTTCTTTGCTTTATCACATGTCCACCATAAATGATAAAAGGTCCCTTCGTTACATTTGCATTTCCAACATTCATTTGAAAAATCTTTATACATACTTGACAACTTATCTGGTGTTAAATACCAACAATACATCATCTTATAAAAGTTTTCTTTTAAATTGTAATTTAAATTTTAAACCTTTCATCCATATTCTCCCATTGTTGAAGCTTCACATTATATCCAAAGTTCCTTGCCCACCAGTCATACAATGCTTTACAAATTCACTTTCCAAATTCAATTTCAATAACATTTTATAGACCTTAGCAATGATATGTTCATCACTACTGTACATTTTTAATAAAGTCAAAACCATAGCTGTTTTTTTGTCTAATTTAAATCTTTCTTTCAGTTGTAAATATATAAACCAGATACGTCCTTCTGATTCTAGCTTTTTCTCAGATTTGAGGTTAGGATCATCAAAATTAAAAGATATTATTTTACCATAAGTCCACCAGTCCAGCTTTGCCACTATTTCTTTTCTAAAAAAAGCTTCCTGGGGAAGAGGCATACAAAGAGGCATACAAAGAGTAGTAAGGACAGCCAAGAAGATTATAGGAAGCCCGCTTCCCGTTATTCAGGACACTGCTTGTAAGCGCTATGTGCTTTAGAGCTCAAAGCATTGTCGGAGACCCCACACACCCACTTTACGGTCTGTTTCTCTTGCTCCCCTCGGGGAGGAGGTTTCAAAGTATTTCCAGCAGGACTACCAGATTCTGTAACAGGAATCTTCAAAGAAAAACAAAGTTGCCTTTTGAAAAAGCACTTTTGGGACTCCAATTTTATACTTTTGGTCTGATTTATGTTAAAGAAAATCATTAAAAACTATTTTAGTTAACTCCAACCTCACAATTCCATTGCCACTGCAGTAAATATTCAAGTACTTGAAAAAATGTTGATGAGACTGAAATGCTTCTAAGAATTAATAATGACTGCAGGGTTGCAAATTTTTCAGCCAATTGGCCTGTTCTTGAAATATGTTAACATCTCTTCTTGGCATTTTTAGTGCAGAGATTTATAATTGGAACCTCCTTCTCAGTTCAGAATTATTTTGGAATACTTTCCTTATTTTTCCTTACCGGTTTCCATGTCCAATATATCATTACAGATGTCATTGTAATTCTGTTTCTTGTTTCTTGCAACAGCCATCTGAAATTCTTTGGTAGGTTCCTTCCTAAGAGTTCTGGCTTTCTTGGATTTTGCTTCTCTTTTCTTCTGGCAATTTCTGTAGTTTGCTTTGATATCTAGTTTATTTCCCTCTGTTTATCTTTGGCAGTCTTAGCTGGCTGACCAGCCATACTCAGCGTGTGGTCCTCAATGGAACCGCATCTACATGGAGGGAAGTGTGTAGTGGGGTGCCCCAGGGCTCTGTTCTGGGCCCAGTGCTCTTCAACATCTTCATCAACGATTTGGATGAGGGGATAGATGGGGAAATCATCAAATTTGCAGATGACACAAAGCTGGCAGGAATAGCCAACACTTCAGAAGACAGGCTTAGGATACAGGAGGATCTGGACAGACTTGAACACTGAGCGCTATCTAACAAAATGAAATTCAATGGTGAAAAAAGTAATTTAGGCAAGAAAAACCAAATGTACAGGTATAGTATAGGGGGTACCTTGCTCAATAGTAGTAACTGTGAGAGGGACCTCGGGGTCCTAGAGGACAATCACTTAAATATGAGCCAGCAGTGTGCTGCAGCTGCCAAAAAGGCCAACACAGTGCTGGGCTGCATTAACAGAGGGATAGAATCAAGATCACGTGAAGTATTAATACCACTTTACAATGCCTTGGTAAGGCCACACTTGGAATACTGCATCCAGTTTTGGTCACCACGACGTAAAAAAGATGTTGAGACTCTAGAAAGTGTACAGAGAAGAGCAACAAAGATGATTAGGGGACTGGAGGCTAAAGCATATAAGGAAAGGCTGCTGGAATTGGGTATGTCTAGTTTAATGAAGAGAAGGACGAGGGGGGACATGATAGCAGTATTCCAATATCTCAGGGGCTGCCACAAAGAAGAGGGAGTCAAGCTATTCTCCAAGGCACCTGAAGGCAGGACAAGAAGCAACAGATGGAAACTAATCAAGGAGAGAAGCAACCTTGAACTAAGGAGAAACATCCTGACAGTTAGAACAATTAACCAGTGGAACAACCTGCCTCCAGAAGTGGTGAATGCTCCAACACTGGAGGTTTTTAAGAAGAGACTGGACAGCCATTTGTCTGAAATGGTGTAGGGTTTCCTGCCTGTGGTAAAATTAATCTAACAAGATTTGTTCTGACATACTAATGCTGACTTGTCAGACTATGTAGTTTGTGGTTTCCTGGATTTTCTTTTCTTAGCATTTGAAAATTCAGACATTTAGTCTCCTCCTTTCATGTGGCACCTTACCAATTTTCTGGCATTTTTGACAGATAATACACAAAGGATTCAACCAAACCACCAGATACTATAATTCTGTGGGACTCTAGGATAGAATTAACTGATAATAGATATTTAAATTTATTGAAAGTAAATACATTTTTCTGACAAGTTTCTATGAGTTTCTCAGTCCTACAATTTCATCCTGCTCTTCACAATTTCTTATGGAAACACACAATTTCAACAGTGGAGAATCTCTTATGGTTTTTTTTAACTTTCCTCAAAGCACAGCTACTATACCGATTCTCTTATTTTCCTTTTAATCTGAAACTAAACTATTTTTGCTGTTCTTATAATCTTTGATAACCTCAGTTCATTCTGAATTTTTGCTTTCCTGACACTAGGCAACAGACTGGACTATCTATCTATACTCTTCTTTTATGAGCCAGTACTACTTCCATTTCTGATATGATCATCTTTTTTTCTCAGATCTTCTCCAAGAGTTTTATTTAGCCTTTCTGGCCATCTCCTAATTTTTTCACCCTCATTAGAATTATTTGCATATCTGTTTTAAATCTCCTTGTTTAAGAACTCCCACTTATTGGGAATCTAGCTAGGATCAACCTACTGTATATTGGTCTAGAAGGATCAGTGCTATGACTCAGTATGAGGTTACTTCTTATGTTCCAATTAATGGAAAGATGCAAACAAGTACACATATCATTTAGATTAATTTATGAGTTTATATGCACACCATAATGAATAATGTCTATTAAACAAATCATTGTAAAATATTATCACTTAGATCAAACATTTATTACAGATGATGAGCTATAAAACAAATGGTCAGAAATTAATCTGAACCTTTTAGGAAGATCAATTGATTAGTCAAGTTCAAAAGTTTACTTAAAGCTTTCCTTAGCCGTTAACAGTCAATAATAAATTATGTTAAAGGGTATAACACATTAATGAGATTTACTCATGTTATAGATGAAAGCTTAAGTTTTGAGTTAGTTTGTGCTACAAGTACTTTAAGATAGATTTGTTAATGTAAATGAGAAACAGGTATTACCTGGCTTATGCACGGGCTTGAAAAAATGCTTATTAACCATGCAAGATTTTTGCTGTAAGTTAACTGTTGGGCTTCATACCAGACCAAACCTATAAATCTTGGCTTTCCAGATATTTAATCTCTTATTCAAGAATTAGCTTGAATAAAAGATTAAGTATTAAGTTGTTCAGAGATGACTATGCAAGATTTACTTTATTGTAGACATGAAGCCATTCGCATACAATTGTCTAACTGCAGAATACAGAGTAAAACATATATTTATTCTTTCCTGTACAACTCTGTTCCAGAGTTTAAATTCAAGGGTTCTGCCTCCTGTCTTTCCAAATTAGTTGTTTTCATTCTCTTGAAACCTCATACAACACCTATTCTATATTGATCTATCCCAGTGTTTCTCAACCTTGACAATTTTAAGGCATGTGGACTTCAACTCCCAGAATTCCACAGCCAGCATTGCTGGCTGTGGAATTCTGGGAGTTGAAGTCCACATGCCTTAAAATTGTCAAGGTTGAGAAACACTGATCTATCCGTTCTCAAAAGCCTAGGAATGCTGGTTCTTAGCATAAAGTGTTGATTCAAGGATTAGCAGCATTTCTGGGCAATTCCCTATTTTTAGCAAAAATCAACCAAATTTCTACAATTAAGAATCCTGTAAGCTTTTGGTGCTCTTAGTTCTTATATAGGATCCCAACATTCATAATTGAAATCTCCTAGGATTTCACATAAGGAAACTCAAACCACCTCAAATTTGGTAATTGTGAAAAATTTATGTTGCTTTTATATGTAACAAATATATTTTAATATATAAATACTGTGTGTGTATAAAGATTGTTATAAATTGAAATAATCTCATATGAATATTGAATTTTGGTGAATTTTATGCTAGGTATTAGAATTTTTACATGACATAAAAATCTAGCTGCCAATCTTTTGTATGTTGTATGTTTTTTAGTTCTTTAGTCAAGACAGAAACTAACAGCTTATTTGGTTGGTAGTGAAAAAAGAAGGATATGATGGTGAAGGTATTATAGTTGTTCTTTTTAGCAGGGAGGGCAGAAAGCAGAAAAGTAAATATTTCATGCACATTTTAATTCTGGAGTTTAGAGGTGGTGTGAGATAAACAGTTCAGGAATGCCTGTAATATACAAAAGAACAGACCAATCTAAGAACTTTCCTCCCTATAAAGTTAAAGTGCTTTCCATTGCCTTTGACCCCATATAATACAGTGCTGACATAAAATCTACCATCTGCCTTGTCAATTCCTATATTAGTGCTATGGCCTCTGCTATGGCATTCTGAGTCACTGCTTAAGGATATCTTGATTATGCCATTTGTGCCATTCGTTTAACTTCTTCTTCTTCTTGTGCCATATCCGTTATCGGACGTTGGCGATCATGTTGGCGATCCTGTTTTTATCAGCAGCCGCACGAAAAAGTGCTGCTAAGTTTTGTCCAAACCAGTCCCTTAGATTTTGAAGCCAGGATGTTCTTCTTCTGCCTGGACCTCGTTTGCCTTCAATCTTTCTCTGGAGGATTAAATGGAGTATGCCGTATTTTTCTGGGTGTCATATCACATGTCCGAAATACTCTATTTTTCGTTTTTTAATTGTTTTGATGATTTCCCTTAACTTTCCCAGGCGGCTTATCACCTCCTCATTTCTGATCTTGTCAACCCAGCTTATACGTAACAGCCGCCTGTAAATCCACATTTCATTCGTTTAACACAAAGGATTAAGGTACTGGTCTGGGTTTGCTGCCATCAAAAACATCTATACATATATCCATAGTGTCTTGCCTCTAAATTTTCAGTCATTTCCAGAACAGTTGTGATAGTGTTGTACCATTAGAATCTCACAATACTTTAAGAGTAACAAATCTGTAATGTAAATTTTTTGTATTTTGTATTTATAATGTAAATTTGTAATGTAAACAATGCAAGCATTCTTGCATTGGCAAGCTGATTAACTTTACATGTTATATGTTCATTCTATAGTAAAACCATGGCAGATAATACCAGGATTTTCAGTATAACGTATTTCACTTCTGCAGTGTTATATTTTGTTCTTGAGGTGCCTATTATCCTAGGTAACCCTCTTAGAGGAAAAAGTGGTTGGGAGACTAAAACATTAAAATATCAACATTTTTTGGTGTTGGTATTTCTTATCAGAGATTTGTTTCCATCTAGGCTTTTGATTGAGATGGCTTGTTCATCCCTACCAGAATAGTAAAGTAAGATTTAAAATTTAAATTTATTATGACTAAAGATCAACCAGAGATGACAAAATAAAATAAACCGTTGATTTAATGGACCTTGGTTTAATGAATATCAGATCTAATATTCCAAATCTGTTCACTTTATATTTTGTATGTGCATAAAATGGCCATCATCATTTTCGTATAAAATCCCGTTTGAATTTAACACTATTCCACTTTAACAAATAGCTCTTTCTTATATTATTCCCTTAAATAAAGATTTTCCAATTTATGAACTGCTAATATTGTGAAATCTGTTATTTCATGTTGCAGTGTTGCCAGTAGAGGCAGAGTTGGTATCTGTTCTGCCTCAGTATTTGAGTGGTTGAGCTACCTTTGCTCAGAGAAAGCCAACCAGGCTAGGGACCCTCTTATAAGCAGCAACAGGTTAACATCAGAGATACACAGAAACACAGCCCAAAACCTCCAGCAGATGTCAACTATTGACATATACAAATATTTTCAGTAGAGATACTTTTGTACTTTGTGTGTGGTGTATGGAAGGACTAGATAAATTTTGAGCAACTTTTCCAAATAACAGGTGTGTGAAATAATCATAGGAATGTTATGAAAGATACTCTATACCAGGGGTAGTCAACCTTGGCTCTTTTATGACTCGTGGACTTCAACTCCCAGAATTCCTGAGCCAGCTTAGCTGGCTCAGGAATTCTGGGAATTGAAGTCCACGAGTCATAAAAGAGCCAAGGTTGACTACCCCTGCTCTATACAATTAACAAATCTTCAAGAAAACTTGCCATTTTTGACCACAAGATGGAGATGCAGCATATTCCAGTAAATATGAATAACCTCACTGGAAAAAGCAAAAGGTTTAATTTAAATTAGAAACAGATTGTATCTTCTCCTGTTTCTAGATAAATTCAATAAACAACTTTCTCATCGCAGCCTATTATGCATATTGATATACTCTTATGACTTAATTCATATTTCCCACATAATTACATACCATGTACGGATTATTGTTTATTTCTTTAAAATATTTCTATCCTCTATAATTCTATCCATATTTTCAAAAATATGTGATTCCAACATTTCAATTTTGCTTTTATAATAATTATGGGGAAAAAAACAATCCCAGAATTTGCTGTTTGGTGGAACACAACCACAAACACCTTTGGGAAATTTGGCTAACATTTATGTATTATATTTCTCCTACGTGGACATATCAATAATTTTGTATGTTCTCCTATTTGCACTTCTCATCAGCCAATGAAATAATTATCTGTGTTTTAGAAAAATAATCCAAAGTGAATAATTTCATAATATGTAACAATATTTTAAATCTTTATCACATTTATATAGCTGCCCACCTCACAAACAAGTGACACTAGGTGGCCTACAACAAAACTAAAACAATAAATAACTAAAACAATTATCATTATTTTTTAAAATTTAACAACTATAAGAACAGAGCTAAAACAAAGAATTATAGACAAAGGGATGTTAATAATAATGGAGCCACATCACTAGTTTCCCATCCCCTGGGTTCCTCACGCCTGCTGGAATAACCAGGTCTTGAGGGATCTTTGGAAGCTCAGAAGAGATGAAGCCATCGTCACCTCAGGGATGAGAAGAATCCACTATGCAGGCACATCAGAGATGGCCCATTGATAGGACCTGTCAGATGTAACTCCCTAGATGATTCAACCAGTAGCATGCCCACATTGTTGGTTCTGGTGGGAAGAACAGATGAAATCAGGGAAGGTGGTCCCTCAAATAACCTGGTCCTATACCATGTAGGGCTTTAAAGGTAAACACCAACACCTTGAATTGGATACAGAAAAAACTGGCAGCAGAGGTATAACATGTGTTCTGCCAGAAACACACATGACACTGCATTTTGCATCATCTGAATTTTCAAAATATCCTATTAATACTTTCAAAGTTTATTAAAATCTGTACCAAAATGTCAGAGGTAAGTTTAAGAAGGAACCAGTGAAACTGGTGGAATTCCAGTAGATTACTAGCAAATACCAATATTCTTTTAATGATTCTATACAGTATTTAAGTGAAGCATTTTTAAAAATGCATTAGCATGAATGAAATACCTTTCTTCAAACTGTCAAAGTAGCACTGGCTTTTCCAAGTTTCTCCAGCTGTTTTGAATGTTTTCCCTTTTCTTGCACAATTATCTGAAGCACACCGAATACTTCTCTGGGAAGCAGGAAAGTTGAGGCTTTACCTGCACATGAATGGAGAAACAGTTGGACCGGAAAAAGTGAGGCTACTTCATTCATGCCAATATGTTTTTGAAACTCCTTTTAAAAACATTTTGCAAGCTCTAATATTTTTTATCAATGTTCTATCAAAGTAACAGCTGTCGCTCCTCTTTATCTGGCTACTATCTCGTAGCTCCACAAACTTGATAGATATGCATTTCTTATCAAGCAATAAGCTTCCTAGGAGATAGTAGGCATCAAAACATCACATAAAATCCATTTTTTCTGGCTGGCCTTTTCTCAATATATTTCATGCTCTATACTGTGTGACTGAGCCACTGATGTTGGTAAAGCCTCTGAAATACTAGAACTTTCCATTTATATGAAATGTAACACAAAACACTGGTATCAAATCTGAGTGCCTAACTCAATGCCATACTGAGAAAAGATGCTAAACTACAATTTATCACAAATCAAGTCTACACAGTACTTCCACCTCCATATGCAGCCACAAGTTCCAAATGTTCGTTTTTCTTGTTCAAGTCTTATGTGGAGATTCATGTTAACTTTACTTCAACAAGCCAGCTCTGGCCAGTTTGTATTAGCATTTTAAGCAAGCTATAGTCTTAGACTTACAGTAGCTATGGTCCTTTCCTGGGGGAGAAACAGAGAAAAGGACACTAATTTGGATTCCAATCTTGCTACTCTAAATTCTGGTTTCTGATGGTATTAAAATAAAGCTATTATTTAATAGTACCTTGTAAGTAAAGGTATTCTTAAACAAATACACTTGTTCCCTGAGGAGAAAAAAACATATTTCCTTGGTTCAGGGATAGGTGTTTAATTTCAGCAGATACATTGCTAATGGTGGACAAGATTTCTTTAGCATTTGGAGTTTACTGTTTATAATTTAAATACTGTGTTTTTTTAAGGACTGCTGCTTAATTCATTTTCAGTCAATCAACAGCAGCAGGTTAAGGACACTGTTATAAATGTATTAGATGATCAAATGCAAGGCCTTGTTACAAAAAGTTGAAGCACCAGTTGACACAGGAAAAGGGGCGTTGGTCTTACCTGAACGCCTTTTCTCAGTACGGAGACGGAGACTCCACCAATGGGTTTTCTTTGTCTGCCTGCTCTTGAGACCAAGTATCCAAAACTTGTCACGCCCCCTCCTACTGGTAATCCAGTCTTAACGAGGGCGAAGCGTTTGAAGATTGACGAGGCGTTGGCTCTCAGCACCCTACACAAATGGTCTAGCTGACCCTAGGGTGGGTGTGGAGTCTCCGTCTCCGTACTGAGAAAAGGCGTTCAGGTAAGACCAACGCCCCTTCTCCAGTACAGGAGACGGAGACTCCACCAATGGGACATACCAAAGCCTCACTGTCCCATAGGGTGGGAAACCAGAAAGGCTCAAGTTGTCTCTTCGGAAATTACTTGCTGGAGAACCCTCCTACCAAAGGAGGCGTCCGCCGCAGCGAACCTGTCAATTTTGTAATGTCGTTTGAACGGAGAGGTCGAGGACCATGTAGCGGCCCTACAAACCTCCTCAATGGACGCTTGAGTGGCCCATGCAGCCGTTGTTGCTGCACTCCGAGTAGAATGTGCGGTAATATGACTTGGAGTCGGCAGAGACGAAGTCCGGTACGCCTCTCCTATGCAGTTCCGGATCCACCTGCCAATGGTGCCGGCGGAGACCTTCTGGCCTAGGGTGCCAGGTCGGAAGGACACCCATAGGGCTTTGGATTTACGGAACGGCGCCGTGCGCTTGATATAATGCCGTAAGGCCCTGCGGATGTCCAGTGTATGCCACTGCCGCTCCAAGTCATGTGACGGATTCGGGCTAAAATTTGGCAGAATCACCTCCTGCGACCTGTGAAAGAGAGTATTAACTTTCGGGATGAAAGATGGATCGAGTCGTAAAACAACCCTGTCCTTGTGAAAGATACATAAGTCCGGCCTGACCGACAGTGCGGCCAGCTCCGATATACGCCTGGCCGAAGTGATGGCCACCAAAAAAGCCACCTTTAGTGACAAGTGTTCTAAGGAAACAGTCGCCAGTGGTTCAAAGGGACACTGCATGAGAGCGCGAAGGACTCGCGGTAACTCCCAGGATGGATACCTGTGAACCACAGGAGGACTGGTGTTACAAGCCCCCTTGATAAAGGCTCGGATTCTTGGATGGTGAGCTAAGGGAATAGAATCAGCGCAAGAGATAAGAGTGGATAAGGCCGCCACCTGCCTTCGGATAGTTGCAGGTGCAAGGCCTTTATCCAGTCCATCCAGGAGATAATCAACTATTTGGGGAATTGTCAGAGAATCAATGTCAAATTTTTTCTGTCGACACCAAAGGCAAAAATTCTTCCAAGTGGCGTCGTAGATACGGTTGGTTGACGGGCGGCGAGCCGCCTGGATAATGGTAATCGCTCGTGAAGAAAATGATTCACATGTCATTATTTGGCGCTCAAGCGCCAGATGGCTAGTTGCAGCCATTGCGGGTCTGGATGGCTGATGCTTCCCTGATGTAGTGACACTACGTGGTAAGGAATCTTCCACGGGGGCAATTGAGCCAGATTCACCAAGTCGGCAAACCACGGCCTCTGTGGCCAATACGGAGCCACAAAGAGCACCTCCGCCCGTTCGTGTATGAGTTTGCGGATTGCTGCTGGAATAAGAGGCAGTGGGGGAAATGCGTAAAGAAGGCCCCGTGGCCATGGAACTCGTAGAGCATCCGTCCCTTCTGCCCTGGGGTGGAAGTAGCGGGAGTAAAACCTGGGAAGCTGGGCATTGTCCTGTGAGGCGAATAGATCGAGGACTGGTTGGCCGAACCTGAGGGTGATGAATAAGAACAGGTCCGGGTGCAGCCCCCATTCCGAAGGGTGCACCGTGGCACGACTCAAAAAGTCCGCTTGTCGGTTGTTGACCCCCGATATGTGTTCTGCCCTGAGTGATCCCAAGTTGGGTTCCACCCAGGTGAACATCCTTCTCGCCTCCGTCATCAGGGATCTGGACCGTGTGCCCCCCTGACGGTTGACATGCGCCTTGGCCGCTACGTTGTCCATGCAGACTAGAACGTGACAGCCCTTGATCGAGCGTTTGAAGTGTAGCAGAGCTAGATGTATGGCTCTGAGTTCCAACCAGTTGATGCTTTTCTGCAGATCCGCGGTGGACCACCGTCCCTGAGCTAACTGAGAATTCAGGTGAGCGCCCCAGCCATATAGACTGGCATCCGTCGTGATGGTGACTCTTTCCGGTTCTTTGAATAGCGACCCCTTGGTCACTGCTCGAGAGCACCACCAGCGGAGCGCCCTGCGAACGGGTAACGGAACCCTGACCAGTCGACAGGAAGCGCTGGCATTTCGACGTTGGAAGGGGAGAAGAAACCACTGTAGGTCCCGCAGGTGTAGTTTGGCCCAGGGAACGATGGCTATGCAGGAGACCATCTTGCCTAACAACTGGGAAAATGTTACCAGAGGAACCGTGCGTTGTCGGAATACCTGTCGAGCCAGTTCCATTATGCTGACCGTGCGCTCCTGGGAGAGATAGACCATGCAATCTGATGTGTCGATAATGGCTCCCAGGTGCTGCAGCCTGGACGAGGGAACTGTGTGGCTTTTTTCGAGGTTTATCGAGAAACCATGTTGTTGAAGGGTGCAAATGGTGGTGTGCACGTCTGCTTGGGCTGCCTGGAACGACGTTGCCTGAATGAGAATGTCGTCCAGGTAACATTGGACTCTTACCGGAATTTTTCTTAGTTGAGCCGCTACCACTGCCAGTACCTTCGTGAACACCCTGGGTGCCGACGAGAGGCCAAAAGGAAGAGCCCTGTACTGGTAGTGTTTGCCCATGTAGCAGAAGCGTAGGAATCGACGGTGAGCCAATAGGATTGGGATGTGCAGGTACGCTTCCGTGAGGTCTATTGACGCCAGGAAGTCGCCCTGTCTGATGCCCCCCAGGATGGACTGGAGGGACTGCATTTTGAATTTCTTGTAGATTACATAATGGTTCAGATTTTTTAGGTCGAGGATAGCCCTCCAACCTCCCGAGGTTTTGGGAACCACAAAGAGGATGGAGTAGAACCCCTTGCCCCTGTATTCCGACGGAACCGGTTCTATGGCGT
>NW_015387830.1:0-74205 GCF_001527695.2 Protobothrops mucrosquamatus | reverse complement strand
CTGTCTGATGCCCCCCAGGATGGACTGGAGGGACTGCATTTTGAATTTCTTGTAGATTACATAATGGTTCAGATTTTTTAGGTCGAGGATAGCCCTCCAACCTCCCGAGGTTTTGGGAACCACAAAGAGGATGGAGTAGAACCCCTTGCCCCTGTATTCCGACGGAACCGGTTCTATGGCGTGAATCTCCGTTAGGTGATGGATGGCCTCCTGCATTAGTCTTCGTTTGGTAGGGTCCCTGGATACCGAACAGGCGGTGAAATGGTCCGGGGGTGTGGTTAGAAATTCCAGGGACAACCCATGCTGGATGGTACTCAGAATCCAGTCGTCCGTGGACGTCTGTTCCCATTGGTGGAAGAAATGTGTTAGTCTTCCTCCAATGGGAAGAGCTTGTGCGGAGTCATTTGGCCTTGCGGTAGCCCCGGCCGGCCCCATGAAATGGCCTCTTGGGCTGGTACTGCTGCCTGGGGCGAGAGCCTGATCTATCGTATGGACGATCATATGGTCTAGCCGATCTCTGATTGAATGGCCTGGTTGATTGGGCGGCAGGTGCTGCCGCCGACTGTCGAAATGGCTGCCTTCGAAAAAAGGACGTGGATTTTTTATCAGACCTTTTGTTTAGGTGGGCCATCACCTTCTGCTTATCTTTGTTCTCTACAAGATAAGGGGCGAGAGCATCCCCAAACAGGGTGCCACCCGAGTACGGGGCAGTTGCTAAGCGCCACTTGGCTTTGGTATCGGCCTGCCAGTGTTTCAACCATAGCATCCTTCTGGCAATCATGTTGGAAGCTATGCCTCTTGCAGAAAACACTGCCGATTGTAACGTAGCATCCGCCGCGTATTCTGTGGCAGCTACCATCTTGGCCAGGTCCTGGTGAGTTCTCATATCTTCAACAGGAACCCTGGCCTGCAGTTGTTGAAGCCACAGAAGAGTGGTACGCACAAAAAAGGATGCCGAGGTCGCGGTTTTGATGGCCCATGCTGCCGATTGATGAGTCTTACGGAAGGTCTGCTCCCACCTTTTATCATCGGCTTTGAGTGCCTCTAACAGATCCCCCGCCACAGCCATCTGGGAAACCAAAGGTGTCCAAGCCTCATCCACTTTGGGAATGTCCAATGCATCGGAAAGATCCGTGGAAGTTCTGTACAGCCTTTTGTCTGAACTGCTTGCCGATGGGAAAGAGGAAGGTGAAGCCCATTGCTTCTTAATTCCTTCCAGGAAGATAGAGGGGCACGGAACATGGTGCTCTGTCGCCACCTTCTGGAAAAAAAGTGGCCTGGGTGTGGATGTGGGATCAGTCTGAGGTAATGGAAATTGGTCAGTCCCTATGTTTGCCGTGGCAGTGACTTTTCGAAGGATTGTTAGAAAATGGTTGGGATTGAATAATCCCCCCGAAGAGGATGTCTCAGGTGGGAGCTCCTCATCTTCTGAAAAGGCAATCTCGGGTGGTTCCTCCTCATAAGGTGATGAGTAACCACTCCCTGAGGACTGGTTCGGAGAATCAGGCCCTCGGGTCGCCAGGCACTCCATGGGGGAGGTCACTGAGAGATTGGACAAGTTAGTAGCTGTCAGGTCGTGTGGGCGTGAGCGCTGCGTCAGAGCCCTATCCACCACCTTAGCCAATAGCGCCTCCAGACGCCCGTCCGAGAATATGTCCCCTATGTCAGGACCCCTAGGTAAGGTGGGTGCTGGAGAACCGACGGGCTCAGGGGTGACGCCCGAAGTGGCGGCATGATCAGCTGAGGTGGAGGATAGAGCTGACGCCACCGGCATGCCTGGAATGGACCATACTCCCTGACTGGAAGTCGATGGACCCAATGGTAGCTCCACCTCGGTGGCTGCCATGCTATCCAAATTTATTTGGGCATGCCTCTGTGCCCTGGAGAACTCCTTCTCCAGGGCCTGGTGCCTACGGCTGGCTTGCTTTTCCGCCAACTTGGAGGACTTCTTAATTGTGTGCTTGGTCTTGGCCTTGCACTTGCCTGCCGCCTTCTGGACAGAAGGGAGATTGCAGCCGTGACCGGGAGGCGGAGGATTCGCGCCTGAAGACTGGGGCAACGAGGGTCCTTCCATCCCGTTTGAGCTATCTCAGAACCAAAAGCCGAGATAAAAGCTCTGGCAGGCAAGTTGTTGGCGGAAGCGGTATTGGAGCAAGTGCGCGGACTGCCCCCCTGGTCACCCGACCAATGAAATTCTCTCTGGACTATGGTCACGGTAGTTGAGGCAGAGCCGAAGGCACGTTTGGAACCACTTGTTGGGCTCCTCCCGGAGGCCTTAGATGACCAGGCAATGTGCACCAGAACAATCAGCTCCAAATTCTCAGGTCCAGTGTGGACAATTTAAATGATGGCGGCTACTGGTGTGAAGGGGAGACAAACACCACCCAGATGGTCCTGCCTCAATCGTTCTTGTGTGTGTGGCCCTGACTCCTCAGGACCTTGCCACGCCCTCAGCACTGTTCAGCAAGAGGCTGAGAATGAGAATACCAAATGCCAGGCACCTGCCCGCAAATGGCGGGCATAACGTTGCTGAGAGCTGAAACAGGGCTCCAAGGATTTTAATCCTCCGTCAGAACCCCGGATATAGAGCTGAGGAAGCACCGCTGTTGAGTCGCTAGTTATCTAGTGGCCCCGACTGCCGTCAAGATGGCGGCCGCTACTCCACAGGAGGCTAAAACAGGCCTCCGATCACTTGAGAGGCCAGTTAGCGATCCCCTGGACGACGTAGGAGCCAGGATAATCGCTGCCTTAATGATTGCAGCCGAGGGCAGGATCGAATTCTTTATTTAACAAAGAATCGGCCGCCGAAAAAGGCAGTCAAAATGGCGGCCGCAACTCTTCGATCAGCTGAATAGGCCCCGACCGGCCTGAAAAGGCCTGAGGGGATTCAGGGTCTAACAGGGCCCTGGAAAATCGTCCCAACAGGAGCCTTAAGGCCTAAGGGAAGGAGCTTGTTGGATTTGCAAAAAGGATTTGGCTGCCGAAATTGCATCCAAAATGGCGGCCGCAACTTTCCGATCGGTTAAATCGGCTCCGACCGGCCTAAGAAAGGCCTGGGGGGAGTCAGGATTCAACAGGGCCTTGTGAACTTGCTTCTAAAGGCAGCCTGAAGAGAAAATAGCAAGATTTCTGAGTTTTTTCTAAAGGATCGTGCCGCCGAAATTGCAGCCAAAATGGCGGCCGCAACTTTTCGGGCAGCTAAACGGGCCCCCAACAGGCCTGAGAAGGCCTGAGAGAAGCCAGGGTCTTTGCTGTGCCCTGAGGGAGAACTCTGGGCAGGTGGAGGAGAGGGTCAACAAGTTGTCTCTGTTGTCCGTCTACCTCCCCCCCCACTTTACTTTGAGATTTGGGAGAGACGAAGGAAGGGAAATTCCACCCCCCCTTCACCCCTCACTTCCCACAAGCTGCTATCAGCCCGAGGGAAGTTGCATTAATCCCTGAGTTAAGAGTTGAATTTTTTAGAGATAGCCAATGTTTGAGGGAGACTTCACCAATGGATTATTAATTGTCTAACCTGATCTAGCTGAGAGCCAAGCCAAAACGAGTCATCAAGAGCGGAGACCAAGTTAAGACTGGATTACCAGTAGGAGGGGGCGTGACAAGTTTTGGATACTTGGTCTCAAGAGCAGGCAGACAAAGAAAACCCATTGGTGGAGTCTCCGTCTCCTGTACTGGAGAATTGCCCACAACATGCTATTTAGATATCCATTCCACAACAGAAACTCTAATATTGCGGATAGTCTGGGAACAGTTTTCCATCAGTCATTTAGGGGAAAATCAGGCATCCCATTGAAGAAAAATGTTGAAGAAAGAATGAATTTACTAGTTTCCAATCCTCTCGTTCCTTGGTATGCCCATAGAAACAGATGAACACTAGGCTGGCATAAAGAATTTACTCCCATAATTGGCAATGGGAGGAAAGAAGAAAAATCTTCCTCACTTCTTGTCTTGGCCAGCAGCTCTTTTCTACTCTGTCCACAGCTGCAGTTTCTGTTCCTACCTCTGGATGATGATTTAGGTCATTTATAAGCAACTTGTCATTTTATATATGGCACATATAGCTCAGGCAGCATACAGGATATAATGGTATTTTTAGGACAGGATAAAACTAATTCCTCTTTCTACATTAATCATCAGATATTCACTTACTCCAAAATCTTACACTCAAGTCAGGACATACGGCAAAACTCCAAAAGTCTTCTGCTTTGCTTCCAAGATGCTATGGGACACTGTTTCAGTTCCTTGGCAACAAGCTGAAGGTTTTTTCTTCCTCTTTTTTTGAAATAACTCTGCTGCTAGTTTCAGGCAAAACAAAAGTTGTTATTGTGCCCTGAGGCAGCTAAGCCTGTAACTTTGGAGCATCCTGTCTTATATCACGTCCCAAATGTCCCTTTTGCTTTCTCATCATTGTGGACCAACTAAATAGCACCCATACTGCTAAAGCACAGTGCAACCTGAAGTTCATTTAGACTGCTGCAGCATTTTGCATTGATAATGATAAACATTTTTTTATTCTTCCTCTTTCATAAAGCTCTTTGGAGCTAAACTCAGCATGGTTGAGAAAATTACAATTGCAAATAAATATTGGAACAGCACTTTTGAGACATTCCTCAAATTATGTTTTCATTGACAGCAGGAAAATTGGAGTTATGCTGCATACTAATTGGCTACAATGGTGGGGGAAACAACCACAGTCCACTTAAATTAATTTCTAAAATTACTCTAAGCATTTTCCTTTCTATGCAGTTATTTCCTCTGGGATAAACAAACTGAAATATCTCAATATACCTTCTGTGCAAAAATTCATACAAAAACAGGTCATTCCATCTGTAGAAATGTTGTTGGCTTAGAATGATTTTTTTTGTGACAAATATATTATCCCAGCTATTTAGCAATCTGTCAATATTGTAGGAAAGGCAGAGCCTGAGGCCAGAGTCAAGAGAGGAATCAGCCTGAAATTAAGTTCCCCCAAGTGGTTCAAGTCCAGCCTCCCTTGAGTTCTGTTAACTTTTACCTAGAACCAATGTAATGCTGACCATTAGTTGACTAGATTCTTGTGTATAGGCATGAGCAATAAATCAGGACTTGTGGTCCTGATTCTTTGCACTTGACATTATTTTATTAAACTGTTAGAGAAGGTTAAGGCTGAAATTCAAAAAATTAAGAGCCTGGAGAACTAAAGCCCCCATTCACCAGGTTTGTATTAGATTCTAAAATTCGGAATAGATCATAGATTGGCAGATCTAGGCCTAAATTGTACAAGATAGCTTTCCATGTTCTTTCTAAATATTTAATCATACAAACATGATTGCTTCTATCTGGAGGTAATATGAACTGATTGAGGTAATAGACAGTTCATTATTTATAAGGTCACAATTCATACTAAGAGCAGTGTGAACGGGACTTATGACAGGGATCTTCAGACTTGGCCCTTTTGTGACTTGTGGACTTCAACTGAGGAATTCTTGGAATTGAAGACCACAAGTCATAAAAGGACCAAGTTTGAAGACCCCTAGACTATGACATATAGACCAAATATGGGACTATGACACATAGTAAGATGTGGAAGCACAAGGCTACCTATCCTAACATATGCCTCCCTTTCACTAGTCTAACATTTCATCATCAGAACGTTAAAATTAGTAATAATAAGAGATTATATAAAATAACCTTTCATGATTCAGCTAGGATGATTTTTTTTATCTATCAGGCCATCACAAGTCTATGCATCTCTCTCATTTAGTTGGCATGGTTAGTGCCAACTCTTCAGAATAACGAATTATCTATGCAGGTTCATCTCTAATTGAAGCAAATATAAAGCCATTCTGGAAGAACTGAGATGGAATAGATTTTCAGGAAAGCAGATTTAGTTGGCAACATTTGGGAGAAGTAACTTAGTGCTTAGGAAATATTCACATTATCAAAACAGTGATCAATTTCTCCATGGAATTCCTACTAGCTATATCTATGGAGACAGTTTAGCATACAAAGTGGATCAGGTTTAAAAAATAAACTGCTGGTTGAATATATAGTAACCATCTCTGATATTGGTTTTTAAATGAACTGCTTCAGAGGTGAAGATGTCACTTGCCTCCAGAAGATGTGGGTGCTCCAACACCAGAGGTTTTTAGGAGGAAATTGGACTATCATTTATCTGAAATGATACAGGGTTTCCTGCCTGAACAGAGGGTTAGACTAGAGCAGTGGTGGCGAACCTATGGCACGGGTGCCAGAGGCGGCACTCAGAGCCCTCTCTGTGGGCACGTGCGCCGTCGCCCCAGTTCTAGGCCTTCAGCTGGGTTTTATAAAACCTTTTCACTTTAGGCCTCCGCCGCCGTGTACAAAAAAAAAGGTTCAATCAATTTCAACTTCTCGCAGGAAGAAAAAGATCTTGCAAAGTTGGAATTGATTGATTGAACTTTTTAGTCCCACCCAGTCTGCTGTTACCACCGCAGCCATGCCCACCCAATGGGCCACACCCACCCGGCACCCGACAATGCATAAGTGGGTTTTGGGTTGCAGTTTGGGCACTCCGTCTCTAAAAGGTTCGCCATCACTGGACTAGAGGTTCTCCAAGGTCCCTTCCCACTCTGTTATTCTGATTTGTTAGCAACTGATTTTTATGTATTATCTGTGATGCTATTTCTTCCTCATCTATAATAAGGACAGCCAATGGTAACTTTGCTGACTTCCATGTACATTTTTAATCCTTCACTTTTGAACCTGTACAAAAATAAAGTTCAGGCAAATGCCTTTCTCACCTGGTTCAGCCCTGGATCCTTTTCAAAGCAGGACAATTTTAAAAAGCAACTATATTGCATTATTAATTTTGTTTAGCTAAAATAATGCATTCAAAAATCAGCTTGTGAGAACAGTTAAAAACCTACTTATTGGGATTAAGATGTCTTAAAATAAAATTGTTCGAGATTTCTTACTTGATGAAGGCCTCCCTCCCTCTCCTTCCTTCCTTCCTTCCTTCCTTTCCCTCCCCTCCCCTCCCCTCCCTCCTTTCATAAGTTGATGAGGTTTGTTTCTTATTTTATGGTAACAATTTCATTAGAGAGAATGAATGGCCAAAGGCAGTGAATTTCATGATAAAATGGAAATTTGAACCTGGATATTAAAAGCAAAATATTGAAACAATTTGGGGTTGTTTTATTTCGGGTATGACCTGAAATACAGTTCTTTGATGGGCAGAAGTGTTTAGCATGAAGTGTGTGCATCAACAAAAAATAGGAAGGAAATCTGTAGTGATGTCTGACAGGAGGCAGGGAGAAGCAGCTGAGCCAGAAATGCATTGGGAGACTCCTGCAATGAAGTTCACAAGCCAATCCTTTGGTGGCAGGGGTTGAGGGAAGGGAGAGAATGGAAGATTGGGAAGGAGGGCCAGTGAGATATGCCATGATGGGATATCAGTAACAGCCGAGGGGAAGCAGCGGGGGTGGGTGGAAGAAAGGTTATTGGAAATGAAGTTTCATTCGATACTTAAGATGGGAGGGTGGGACATAAAAACATCTGAATTTCTATAACATGACGGTTTGTCTCAGGTTTGAGACAAAAGTTTTGTTCACACTGTTTGTAAGCATAGTGAAGCACTCTATAGTGAGTCAGTCATTTCATCTGATAAAGGAAGGAAACTGCAACTGGAGAGATGACTATACCTTCTCTTGATTCTGCTTCAAAATATTGTTGTATGTAGCTTCAAATGCCTTCTCGGACTAGCTGCACCTCTTCTAGCTATCAGCTTCTTTGGTCTTGCTACTTGTACTTTGCTAAAAAAAAATACATTCATTTCCAAACAACATTTTCTTGAGTGCAACCAGTAAGGCTCAATTCTAAAATAATTCTAAAATAATATTGATTTCATTTCATTTATACTATAAACATAATTAAAATGACTTATTATGCTTATTTTATGATATTCTCAGGTATTCACTTTAATTTCTGTCGCACACTAGTTACAACCATAATTCTTGCATCTGACAATGAAAATATTGAAGTGGTGAATAGTTTTTGCCTTTTACAGAATCAACTTTCTACTAAAAATGTACAAATAATTAAAAATATAGTTCAGACCAGCAGTCCCCAACCTTTCTGGAACCAGGGAATGGTTTCCTGGAACGGGGGGGGGGATGGTTTTGCACATACCCTAGATCCCATGCATGCGCAGATGAAGCTTCACTCGCTCACCTGCCATTTGCATGGCACCTAACAGACCACAGACCAATACTGGTCCATGGCCCAGGGTTGGGAACCCAGGGTTCAGAGTAGCACTTGGTACAGCAGCCACAAGGATCTTAGAAAAGGTATTCAAGTGCTGGGATGTGTTTAGATCAGACCTATATAATCTGTAGAGGGGAAAGGGTCACACTGAACAATTAAAAATCATTGTGGGCTGCAAAACAATACTTGGCATGTTAATTAGATCCCCCCTTCAGATTGACTTGATAGCATTTAATCTATCAGCTTCTGTCATATTAAACTTTTTATTTGATAATATCTTTGGAGATACCTGGGGCACCCAAGGCTTTTCGGTGTCACATATGATTTGAGAGCCTCAGACCTTCGACCTCTGCCTAGCAGTAGAAAAAAAAATATTTCTAATGACAATCAATACATTGATAGTGCAATATTACTTTACTAATATAGATAACAATTCGTTATTGACAAGTTTAACTCATCTGTTAAAGCAAGTGCACAAAGTCACACCTATATTTGCCATAGTTCTTATAGTTATTTATCATTCTTAATATAGCTCAGCCTTCTGATCATATATCTAAGTTCTCTGATACACAGGTTGAGAAATGAATATGGTGTAACAAACTCAGTGTTTGTTTCCTGTTCTCTAGGAGTCATTATCAAGTATCAGTTAGACATAAGTAGCCCATAGCTTAAGAAATACTAATACAGTAGTCACAACAGTAGCACTACATTTTCCATCAAGGTGCAAAAACTGAGCTCCAGAATGAGCTTTGATATATTCTCCAGAGCAATCTGGAAAAATTGCTACTAGGTTTCAATATGAATGTAATGAAAATAAATGAACAATAGAATAATCAGTTTATCTTAAATAAGTTGACTTATATTTAAATTATGCTTAATGAAATGTAGTATTTATCCTGGCCTTAGACATATTGTCTAATCTTGCCTATTCTAAGAAGTGTAGCATTTGGATTGACATTCAGAAGCCAGATTTATGAGTGCCCCTGTGCTTTATAAGTTGCATTTTTAACTATGGAAAGCCATTAGTCCCCAAGACCCAAAGTTGCATTTTCATACTTCTGACATCAAGATGTAGTACAGGAAGCATGGGAAAATGAGGATAGATTTAGCTTAGTAATGATGACAAAATGAAAATGGTTATTTGGTTTTCTATACCTTTAAACCCATTTCTATGGTATGGGAAAAGTTAAACTTGAACCTTCATGATTTCATAAATGTGTCCATGTATTTTCTTGATCGCAATATTTTGCCATTGCTTTCTTCTAGGATATTTCATGGAGGCCCTACCCAAGAACTAAAGAGCTTCTCATATGAGTCAAATGAATTAAGATTAAACAAAGCACTGTTTTCATCATCCCAACTTGACGCCTCCCAAATTTCTTTTAGCTTTCCTAGATTTCGGTTTTTCTCCTAGATTTTTAGTGAATTTCTGTAAGTTTATGTGGTGCATTAAAATGAATGGCTTCTTCCAATCTATTGAACAATGTTCTCCAGTACGTGAAATTTCTATTGCAAAATTCTTCCTCTTCTTTTCCCCCAAGTTCTAACTTTAATCCATAAACATTTTTTGCTCTTTTGACAACAACTTTTGTAAACCTTTCTTTGTCGTTCTAATATAAAAAGGTAGCATACACTGGCAGATTATTTATATAGAAGCATAGATCAATTGTACTTTCTGATATTCCAAAAATAAGGCAGTAAAAGACACATAGAAGTTTTAAATCATATAAAAAACTCTTCCTCATCTTTCTTATTCCCATCACTTGCTCCTGATGTGCTCAGCTGAAAATGATTAAATCCTGATCTTTTATTCATTTCAGCAATATGCAAAGACAATAGAGAGTTCCTGCCCTCAGAACCCAAACCTGTTTCCATAAATGAACTGCTTGGTGCCTGGGACTGAAGAAGTTCTTTTTGTAAGTCCTTTGAAAATCTGTTTAGGGGAGAGTTATTAGCACATGTGAAAGGTACTACTCTCTTGCCTGTGTCAACATTAGTCTCTTCTTCCTCCTCTGTTTTGTTCTGGGATAGCCAGAGCTCATGGCTGGAATGTCTCAATTTAGTGCCCAGGTTCATTGGGGAAGGGCCTAGATCTTGCAAAGAAGAATGTACTATATTATACAAACTGGAGGAAGAATTAAAGCTGCTTTGTGAAGGACTGAAAAGACTTGTAGGAGTTTGCACCATCCTCCTTGCAGATTTGTTTTTATTTTTCATGGCTCGAAGAGTCCGGTTTTTCTGCTGAACAGCAGTTCTGGGAGTCATTACACTGGAACATAAATCACAGCGGTAATGGAGAGACACTTTCTCGTCAGTGCTGCTGCGCCAATTAGGAGGTAGAGACTGAGTTCCATTGTGCTTTGAGCCTGTGCTTTGAACCTGTAGACAAAAAAATAAATTAACTGCACCTTGACAATAGTAATAAAGTCAGATCTACACCTGATCCTATAAAACCATCAACCACAAATCAGTAATTAAAGAGTTCTACTAAGGACATAGGTAAGGAAAACACATTCCTAGCTTTGAATGGAATTGGGCAGAGGAAGTGGGACAGCAGTGGGAATAATTAAGCAAGCACTGAAAAGATGTAACATCCCTTATACCAAATCAAAGGATAAATTGTTACCCTAAAATGTTCTATTGACCAATTCTATTTTTATTGGTCTACTTGTTTATAATGCTAATGATAATTTTTTACAAGGCCTGTAATTCCAGGCATTCACTTTACATGTCATTGGATTAACCATAAACCTGCTGAAGTCCAGGTGGTTTTTTTTGAAGGATTTTGTCTGTCTTTTAATAACTGCAAAATAAGACAGAATTTTAAAAGATTTAATTCATATATAATTGCAAAGAACATTAATATTTTGTGATTGCAAATCAGCTGCAACCTTCAGAAAGTTTGGCTTTGAATGCTTTCCAAACTCATAACCACATGCAATTTAAATGGACATACCATCTGTAAGTCTTCAGAGGAATCACACCAGGATTTCTGGAAGACATTCTTGCTTCAACACTTCAAATATGGTTAATCAATCAATAATCAATCAATGGGACAAAGTGGTTTCTTATTCCAATGAACAAAATGCCTCTACAATCACTTTGTACAGCCATACCAAATATCAAATAAATATATATCTGAAGAATAATCTTCCATAGATCCCCAAAAATTGTCTTGCATGTATCCAAATTTGCAGCCAAAATGTTGGAGATGTGGTAATTTAGACGCAACTTATTATCATATTTGGTGGACATGTAGGGATGTAAAGGCTTTTTGGATTAAGATTTGGTGGAATATTCAACAGATTTTTAAGAAAAAGATAAAATTTACACCACAATTATTTTTATTGGGTATTATGGAAAATTTGGATCCTAAAGAAATGAATCTGATGTTGTATTGTATAACAGCAGCAAGATTACTGATTGCTCAAAACTGGAAGAAAGAGGTATTACCGACTATGGATGATTGGAGATTGAAGGTGTCATATTTTGCAGAAATGGCAAAAATTTCCGCATACTTGAAGAATCAATCTCAAGAAAAATTTATTTCGGTATGGAGAAGATGGATAGATTATATGAAGAGAAAGTATGAAGTGATTAATTATCATATAGCTTTTGAATAAATATTTTTTTTCTAATATTTTTTATATATTTAATATAATTTATATATATATATTATATTCAAGTTTATTATTGTATATTAGAGTTAAAGTATGCTAATTTTGTTTGTATTATGAATGGATAGCTTAATTTAGACTTGGGATGTTATGTATTTATCCCTGTACTCAGTTCTGGGAAGTCCGGGGGGGAGGGGGGAAGGGGATGAAGGGGTAGAATTATATAAAATTTGGTGTATTTATAAATATAATGTAAATGTTTGTCTTTAAGAAGAGGAGATGATCGGCTAGTACTCCTAAACTGCATCCGAGGTGGTGGAAAAGAAGGTGATGGGATGTGTAGGATAGTTGGAAAGGAGGAAAGAGGAGAGGTCATGGTCAAGAGGGGGAGGAAGGAAGAGGAAAGTAGGTAGGAAGGTTGAGGGAGTGTGGATGCAGGGGGGGGAGCGCCTATTATTTCTGAATATCTAATGAGTAGGTTTTTTATGTGTTTGTTTTTCTAATGAAATGCACCATATTTGTATTACTTGTTCATATGTTCATTTGAAAAAAATAATAAATTTTTTTAAAAAATCTGTGAAAATAGCAGTATCAGCTATTGCATAGTGTCCATGCTAAGGACAATTCAAAAGTTCTACCATCGTGTCTTTTGGTATCTATTGCAGTGACAACAAGTACCTGCAGCAGGATCTTATTTCCTTCATAGTCTTCCGTTTGCCACCTAGTATTGCTGATTGGGACACAGGGATTGGGCAAAAGTGGAACCAGCTGTCCAATTTCATGCACTTTGAACTGTAATACTGAAGATTCCTTCAGGTCAACACTCATCCCCAAAGGCAGCTGCTTCAAGCAGAGCTGAACCACGAGGCTCTGTGTTGTGTACAGTAGGAAAGCACAGAAGCTGCTTTTTTGGACAGATGCTTCTTTCTGCAGGATTGTCTCATAAAGTCTTACTGCATCCTCATAATTATCAAAGCTACAATAGAGAGTGACACGCAGGATTTCCATGCCATAGTGAACTTGTCTCAGGCCCCATACCGGCATATGCTCATCCAGTCCATAAAAGTCCTGATGATCAAGGACATGGAGGGATAGCTTCCTGCTGGGACACTCAATGTGGATAGGTTGCCAAGGTGGATGTTGAAAGAAGTCATGTACCTGGAAAAACCGTTCTTCTCCAAAGTCCTCATGCAAAAAAAGGAGAACAGAAGTACTAGGAAACCTGGAACTCTTTTGGCGATATGTCTCATAATACTTAATGGGAGAAGGGCATTCTGAGACAAGAAAGAGGCGAACGTCCAGGCAGATCCATTTTTGAAGTTGATCAAGAACTTGTTGCAAGTGTATTGCATGTCCAGTGTTGGCAAGCAGGTGCACAGTCATCCTCATGGAATCTCCTCTCACATCCATTGCACTGTGACCTTCAGATACAAGTAGTAACATAATCAGTGCTTTATCGATTATAAGATCGTACTTGTACAACAGCCATGTTAAAAAGAATAAAACCCACTCTTCCCAGCTAATTCTCATTTAAGCAATTCTCTAAGCCAGTGTTTCTCAACCTTGACAATTTTAAGGCATGTGGACTTCAACTCCCAGAATTCCACAGCCAGCATTGCTGGCTGTGGAATTCTGGGAGTTGAAGTCCACATGCCTTAAAATTGTCAAGGTTGAGAAACACTGCTCTAAGCTTTACAAATGTCTGTACAATGCAGACCTACAATTTCATCTTGATTTATTATTTGTATATTAGATCTGAAATTCAAGTAGTGGAAAGAAGGAAAATACAGTAAAGTCTCTTATCCTTTAAATCAAGCAAGAGCTCAATATACTATACAATTTCATGCTTTCAAATGCCCTGCATCCTTCTTCAAATTCTTTCAGGGTTGTGCATTTACATCTGGAAAAAAGTTGGGTTAAATTATCAGAATTTTAGGGAGGATAAAAAGATATCTCTGCCTATATTATATAAATAATCAAGTGAAATCTTGTCGTTTCAGAAAAATAATTAACTTGCCTGGATCCTGCCATCATCTTATGTAAATACAAGATGTTTGCATTTTAAAGGTTCAGATTTTTTCCTCCATCTGTGTGTGCATGCCCATTTTACAAAGGCAGCAATCTTCCTGTGACAACACCCTTCCTGGGCTTGTGCTGATAAACCATTCCTTTAATAGAAGAAAGGAAATTGGACAATTGCAGAGAGTCAAAGTGAATACCAAAGATAACAGGAAGAATGGCAGTCAGGAAAGACAAGACGTGAAGGAAACAGATTCTAAATGCCAGTTTGATAACTGCTGCTCCTTACAATGCCAGTTGGCTCTGCTCCAGTTATTCCAGAGACTCATTTTCTCACACTAAAGAGTTGAACGTATCTGGCTTCTGAAGAGGTTTGTGACCTAGTTACCAGCTCGTGGATTTGGGATCAACCTTGAAAATGCCAAACACTCTGATATATTTCAGAACAAATAGCTGCTTTTGAGCAGCTGAAACAAAACCACCAATGGACTAGGTAGTTCCAAATCATGGGAAGTGGTCATCAACCATATGAGCAAGTATTTAAATAATGCAGAATAACAGAATTCATAGGGATCTTGGATGTCTATGGAGATTCTCAGTCATCTAATTCATGATTGTCCCCAAGATGCTTTTTCAAAAGATCTTGGAGGTCTTCCAGTCCAATCCCCTGTTCAAGCAGGAAACTCTATACCATTTCAGACAAATGGTTTTCCAATCTCTTCTTTAAAACCTCCAGTGTTGGAGCACCCACAACTTCTGGAGGTAAGTCATTCCTTAGACAAAAACACACTGATAGGAAACATAGCTTGTCCACAGTAAAGTTTAAAAAAGAGCTCAATTTCCATAACATTAATACTGTTTTAAAACTGTTTATTTCCTACCAGTAATAGTCATCTCTCATTCAGAATTTCTCCTCTGTTCTTGTCCTAAACTATAGTTTCCTTGCTAAACTATAGTTTCAGAAGTCATATCACAAAGTCATTTGCAAAGTCATTTTTAATGTTCTTAAATAATCAAACGCTTTCCTTGCATTGTATTATTAGAATCACTTGGAAAAAATAAACATGACACATGGATAGCAAATCCAGTTTAATTTTAAAGGACCATATCTGGCTTTTAAAATGAAAAATTCCTGGATATTACAGCAAGCATGAATGAAGATGTAAATCAAATAATATATGCACATGATCCAGGACTGTATTTTAGTTAAATTATCTATAATTGATCCTTATCCAAGATGGGATAATTCTAAAGGATTTTTTTTAATACCACCACCCAATTCTAGAGTCATGTAGCTTAATAGGTTTTTATAATCACCAAGAAATCTCAGTGGCACATAAAATCAGTGGTTTAAGTATCTGTTAAACCAACAATGGGTAATCCATAGAGGTTCTATGTTATGATTGTTGGAGCTTAAGCAAACAGTGGACAAGTTTTGTTTCTGTCTTTTTCTATCTCGTTTCCACTATGCTGCAGGGTAAGTAAGTTGGTCTTGCCAGAGGTAGAAACTGTTTCCTTCTAGAGGACTTTAAAAATTTAGCTGAGGACAATACTCTGTGTTAAGTTAATGAATTAAAAATAATAATGGATAAGAAATTTGGGTTCTCTCAAAAATTCTGCATGTCCTGCAGTAATTTCAAAGTGACTTTTCTCTCAAAAAATTATATTCCCCACTTGTAAATTAAATAGAGCAAAAGGGATGTATTTCAATACCCCTCTTCTCAAAATTAGAATTGTAATTTTATATGTTGTATTTTGTTTTACTATAACAAGAATCATCAGTGGCATAGATCCAATCTTCCAAATTTTTTAGAAGCAAGTAAATTATATTACTGTATCAAATTCTCTTCCTAAGCTGCAAAGGACATACAAAGAGTTGTTTTGCTCATAATTCTGCTTTGATAATGTATTTTACCATGTATTTTTCAGACCAGTCTGGAGAGCTTTGAAACAGAAAGAGAAATCATGCTATACAACAATTATTTTATTACCCTTAATTATCACCTGCTTTCTGTTTTCCTGAATAACTTTCTCATGTGGGTGTATGCTAGTGCTCTATCTAACTGAAAACTCTAATTATCCCATGAATATATATTGCATGGAGTTTCCTTTATTTTACTAGCAATTATTCAGTTTCCTTTATTTTACTAGCAATTATTCAGCAATTATTCAGGAGAAGACATTCTCCTAATGTCTTCATGCTTCATATAACAAAAAAACAAAACAAAAACCCACATCCCTATTTGGCTGAGAATGATGAAAATAGTAGTCTACTTTTTTTTTTTAGGAGAAGAATATCCTAGGTGGGGAGAAGCTGCTGTGGCTTTTAGTAAAGTGTATTTTTTCACTTGTCACAATTTCTATTGCCAGGGAGTTCTTAAAAGCATTAAACATCCTTTGTGTGTTTTTTCAATATTCAATTCTATTTAGAGGAAAGTACATACATAAACAGTAGAAGTTACTTTGATTTCTCACATTATTTACACTTGTTATCTTTGCCATCAGATTTCTTAACTAGTTGCTTCAAAAAATATCTTGTTCAAAGAACTGCAGTACTTGCAGACTAGTAGATAATTAAGAAGTGAAATAAATACAAGACACCTTTTTTTCTAAATTAAATTTTAAAATATTTTAAAAAGAATTATTGTACCTTTTGAGCAGTACTATTTAAGTTCAGTCTTTTATTCATGCTCTTATTTATGGTCTTATTTGTGCAGAAACTGAAAAAGCTGGAATATTCTCTTCCCTTTTACTCATCATACAATCACATTGCTGCAATCTATAGTTTATGCAAAATAATTTAATTGGATATTTTGTCCAATTAAATAGTCAATACTCTAAGAAGAGCTATGCACAGTACCAGCTCCATATTGGTACTCCAGCAGTCAGGGATTTGCTAAAATCACAGCTGTACCAACATACAGCTTTTGTATTTTAAAGTCAACCAGGAAATGGTGAAAAAAAACCAGGATTAGATTTCCCAAAGATTTTTTTTAAAAAAGGATGTGATCTCTATCGTTTTGTTTTCAAAGTATTCTTTATGCCCCAGAATTGGGTTGCATCCCATTTTATGACCTTTTTTCACAATTGTTAAATGAATTACTCCAGTTGTTAGGTGAATCATGCAATTGTTAAGTGAATCTGGCTTTCCCCATTGACTTGGCTTGTCAGAAGCCATCTGGGGAAGGTTACAAATGCTGATCATGACCGACCCCAGAACAGTGCAACTGTCATAAATACATGCCATTTGCCAAGTGTCTGAATTTTGATCATGTGACCGTGGGAATGCTGCAACAGTCGTAACTGTGAAAACCAATCATAAATCGCTTTTTTTCAGTGCCATTGTAACTTCAAATAGTCAATGGTTGCAAATTGAGCACTACCTGTAAGCAGTGTTTTTGTAAAAAAAAAAAAAAAAAAAAAAGTGCCGGAACTCACACACATTATACAACCCGCCTTGCCTACCCTACAAGGTTCCATCCAAAAAAGGTGCTGGAACTCCGTTCTGAGCGTTCTATGACAAAAAAAGCCCTGCCTGTAAGCATAAACATAGTATCCCCTTCATGGTTTTGTTTTTTTTTTAGCAAAAAAGCTGGCTAGCAATTATAACAGGTTCCTTACAATAACTTTTGCATGTTCCTCATTCTGTATTTCTTTTAAGCCATCCAGACTTGTCAGGAGTCAAATGGCCTCTAAACTGTCAAATTAATACTTAAATTTTCTCAAATGCAAACCTTCATTGGTTTTCTCTCCAGTAAATTGATTTTCCACATCTATAAATTAGAAAAGAGGGGAAAAAAGGAATGTGTACAAATTGATGAAAAGAAAACAGATATACCTAAATGGTTTCTCCAGGAGAGGATGATAGTTTAGACAAGCCTTTGATCTGCTCATACACTATTTCTTTACAACTAGACAGACTGATAACTGTAATAATAATAATAATAATAATAATAATAATAATAATAATAATAATAATAATAAAGTTGGAAGGGACCCTGGAGGTCATCTAGTCCAACCCCCCTGCTCACTGTCCTTACCGCTTTTCAACTTCATTTAAAACGTACCGATTACTTTATGTTACTCTTCCTCAGCCTGGTATCCTGGCAAGAGCGTTGGACTCCAACTTTTAGCCCACCAAACCAAAAAATAGCTGTCGGACGCGGCTGGCTGGGAATTATGGGCTTTTGTAACCCAAGGCATCGGGAAAGGCCGCATGTCGGAGGAAAGCCGTCTTACACCGTCTTTCGTAATTGAAAAGTTATTGAAAGTTGTTGGGCGGCGGGGGGGGGGTGGAATGAAGGGGGGGGCGCAGAAAAGAGACGAACGAAACTTGGGGAAAGAAAGGAAGCGGCTGCCAGGCTAACGCCACTCGCGGACACCTCGTCTCGTCGGTCCCGCTCCGGCCGGTTCTGCCCAGCGAAGGGCAGCGGTTACATCCCGGACGGCGACGGGGAGAATTTAAAAAGAAAAAGAAAAGAAAAAAAAAAGCGGCGCTGTCGGTGCTGCCTAGACTACCCAACAACAAGACGCCCCCGCGAACAGCGTCCTACCTTCGCCAGCAGCCCCTCGCCCGCTCCACGCAGCCTCTACGCCGGGGAAAGCATCGCGGGGCATCTTCGGAGGCTCGCCCGACGCCTCCGCCAACAAGTGGAAGGGAGACGCTGCCCTCGCGCGCCCGTCCGCTCTGCCGGCCCGCCTCTTCTGGGCGTCGCGCAGGGGTGGTCCACGCTGGAGGCTTTTTTCCCCGCGAGGCTGCTTGTCAAGGTGACGTCCGAGAGGGGCGAAGGGAAGGCCCGGACAGACTCAGGCCCTTGGCGTCTCGAGGGGAAGTTGGGAGAGGGCAGTTGCCCGGCGCTTGGCGTTGCTTTGGCGTGCTATGCGAAGCCGGGCGTTTCGATTGGTGGTTTTAGCACAGGGGTAGTCAACCTTGGCTCTTTTATGACTCGTGGACTTCAACTCCCAGAATTCCTGAGCCAGCTGAGCTGGCTCAGGAATTCTGGGAGTTGAAGTCCACGAGTCATAAAAGAGCCAAGGTTGACTACCCCTGTAATTTAGCATGTTGAAGGTAGCCAGCCAATTGTGGTTTATTTCCCGGTTAAGCACGATGTGGGGACACAGCCTTTCCGTGTTATGGGTGTGAAACCACTTCTGGTGGCCCGGTCCCAAACAATAGGCTGAAATTAGGTTTTGATAAACAGCTTTTTTCTGTTGCCTTTTCTCTGGTCTTGACTTTTCAGGTTAAAGTGAAATACTAATTGGGAAAATTAATCGGTTTTATTGATAGCTCTTCTCAGAAGAAGCCTATGAACTCTAGAAAACAATAGACTCGGTTATAAAATGTCCACATAAAATGATTTCTGCGGTCACTAATAGGTAACTCAGCTGAGGGGAAAAATGAAAACTAAAGATGGTGTGAGTAAAGTCGTGCCCGCCATCTGAGGAACTCTTAATGATGAAAGGTTCTGGCAAAAGGTTCTTTTGCCTGTCTCACGACAAGAGGCAGACACTGGGAGTAGCATAGCACAGCTTAGCAAAACGGAAGATGGACATTCTCTGAGTAGAGTCCAAGTCAGGCCTGCACAACCTGCAGCCCTCAAGCAGCCTTGAGCTGTCCTCCCTCATTTTGTAAAGTCAATAAATTCACTGCTGCCACTGCTGTGTTTCTGATCCTCCCCTTGTCACTCATCAAACAGCTGATACCAAGATATTCCTTTAAGTCAGTGGTTCTCAACCTTTTTAATGCCGCGACCCCAACCGGTCGTCAGTCGAGGACTAAACCGGTTGTAAGTCGAGGACTAAACCGGTCGTAAGTCGAGGACTAAACCGGCCGTAAGTCGAGGACTACCCAACCGGTCGTAAGTCGAGGACTTTCCCTGCCCGGGAGTGCCGCGCATGCGTGGTTCCGCCCCCTGCGCCGGCCGAGGCGTAGCTGGCAAGCGGCAGAGACGGAGCAGGCCGACCACCAGCTGGCCCAGCCCAAGGGAGGTAAGGCACCTGCCGGAAAAGGGGGGAAAAATGGACCAAAAAAATGGTGGACAAAAAAATGGCGGACAGCCTTGCTTGGCGACCCCCATGAAATGGTCGATCGACCCCAAATGGGGTCCCGACCCACAGGTTGAGAACCACTGCTTTAAGTCCACCGTGGTTTTTAATTTCTCAACATGGCTCTTTCCCCTTTAACAAGTTGAACAGCCTGCTCTAAACTTTCCGAACCAAGGATTGCATTTAGCCTTTGAATGGTATGCAAGTAGTCCCATTAGTGGATAGCCCAACAAATTTCATTTAAGTCTCAGGAACTTGGGAGGTCTCTCACACCAAACCCAAAACTTTCAGGGGTTGTGTATGATCTTCTACCCCAGATTAGGCAACCTGCCCTAGAACAATCCATTTGAAAACTAAGCTTTCTTATTTGTAAGAGCTTCATTACAATTGTCATATATACTGCAGAGTCCTTCTCACATTTTATTGTTCATTTACAGTTTTTTTATCCATATAATTTCCACCAATGTGTTTGAAATATATTTTATGAAAGTTCTGTTTGTGCTATTTCAGATATGGCAACCAAGTGATATTATCAAAGCCTTGAGTAATGTACCTTGCACATGTAGATTTCTCCAAAAAGAATTAAGTCTCTGCTTTCAGTAGTTTTAGTTTATATTAAGTTGTAAAACTGTTTACATTTAATGGACATTTAATGTTACAGGCCCCTACTTTATCATAATGTTGGATTACGTGAAAATTAAAGGGCCAAAGTTTCATAAAGATTTGGAATGGTAGAGATATGTGCCATCATTAGAAAAGTAACAACTTTATACCTTGTTCCTAGAATTTCTGGACTTACTTAGCTGACCCTGGCTAAATCCACATCATATGCTTTCTTATGGTTAAACTAATAATGGATTTAGTGAAGTACTCCACTTTTCTACATACAAATCATCCATAAGTTAATCAAACTGGCTGGATTCATATTACATTTGCCTCCAACACTGGAAGTTTTTAAGAAGAGACTGGACAACCATTTGTCTGAAATGATATATAGTTTCCTGCCTGAGCAGGGGGTTGGACTAGAAGACCTCCAAAGTGCCTTCAACTTATTATTATTATTATTATTATTATTATTATTATTATTATTATTATTATTATTATTATTATTGTTGTTGTTGTTGTTGTTGTTGTTGTTGTTGTTGTTGTTGTTTTGTTGTTGTTACATTCAAGACTAAAATGTGGCTACTGTGGTGTGGGAGACAGAATATTGGGTTATTAGTGGTTTTAATCTTTCATATCCTAAATCACACCAATTTATTTATTACTTATTTTTATCCTGCCTTTATTCAACCAGAATAAACAAAGCAAACTTTTTCTGAGCATGCATTTTTGTTATCAGTTATATTCAGCTTTAAGAACAATGCAATATGTTATTACAACTTAAAATGAAAGCAAATTAGGACTGAAATATTGCTATTATTGGATCAATTTACATTTAAACCCAAACAATCTTTCTCATACATACAAACACCAATACGCAAAAACAAATAATTAAAATTAAGCAGTTCAAGTGTTTTATTTTGCCTCCCGAATCCAAAACTTTCAGAGTGTACTCCTGTCTTAGACTACAGAAAACTCAATATTCAGTTTGTGCTTTGCCCTCTTATAAGATCCTTGGGGGAGGATGAGTTACATTCTACCTATATTACTTTTGCACACTAACAATGGTATACATACTACTGTTTCTTTTATAGTGTGCTATTGATTAAAAACAATTGATACACAGTTTGGTCTTTTACAAATCCCCATAGTTTTATGACTAGAGGAAATTGTGAGAAGGCACATTTTTGCCAATTTTTATCATCACGTTGTAGTCAACTCCTGCATGGAAGGATGGACTTTCTGAGGATCTGTCCCTAACATGGTCTTTGGTCTTCCAGTGGTGCACTTATTGCCACTGCAACTGAGTCAATACACCTTGCTGCTGGGCATCCCCTTCTTCTCTCTCCACCTTTCATAGCATTAGAGCAGTCTTCAGAGAGCTTGGTATTTGCGTAAATAGGATAAACAAAAGTGCATCCAGTGAGAACTTTGGGTTGATTTGATCAATTTTCAGTTTGGTTTCTTAACTGTCCAAGGTATTCTCTTCAACATCAAAGTTCAAAAACATTCATACTCTTCCTTTCAAAGTTCAACTTGTCCTCCTGGTTGATTCATTCTTCTCCAGATGAACTATTCGATAAAATTAAGAATCTCTAGAATATGGCATGTATATGTGGCATTGGAAAATGAAAACGAGAATAAAACCCTTCATTTCCAGTTTTCCTCTGGAGTCAATGATGATTCCCTTCATTAATGGAGGGAAGCCTTCATCTTCACAAAGCACTATGCCTAGATCCAGTGCAAGGATTTTCAGTTATCTGTTAAGAAACAATACATACATTGTATAATTCTTTCTCAAATAGTTGTTTCTCGCATTCATAATCATGTGTTGAGTGCTTTACAAAGCAAAGTTAAAAATAACTCTGTTCCATAGGCTGTTTTCCTGTCTTCCATGGAAAAATATTTTATTTTCAGCTATAAAATTTTAATTTATTTACTCTCCAGGTGAAATTCTTGGAATTTCGTAATTAGAGACCATAGTGGTGTAATATTCTGGGAATTAATGTACCAACAGGTATTAATGGCATCAGTTGGCAAAACTGAGAATAAGATTTTGAAAATGGTTGGGAAAACAGACTGTGCAAACATGACATTATTTGTTAAAACATTTTCCCCAAGTGTTTGAATAAATTTATGAATGTTGAGTTGTTGAATCAACTTATTACATGTAGAAAAATCCTTTTTCAGATTTAGAAGTTTGGGGGATAAACTAAAAATCCCAGTACCAATGAATAGCAGAAAAATAGTTGCTTTGACATAAGGCCCAAAGCACTTCTTTCAAATTATTTGTAAAACATGGAGCCCCTTATAGAATAAATCTTCAAATCCAATGTCCCCTTTTTTGGAACATATAAATGCATTAGAACTTACCTTTGTATAGAGCCGCATCGTTTAAATAGTTAATTAAAATGCAGATTAAATTAAAATATGAAAATTGCAGTATATTTTAAAAAACTGTAAGAAACTATTATTTCGCCTCTTATTGGAAAAGGTAGACTCATAAGGAGTCTACCTTTAATTTTTGCTTTCAGAACAATTTTATATAAATGCGTTTGGGGGTGTATGTGTCCAAATTAATAGGCCACTTATATTTAATCAAGTTGCTGGAAGGGTTAAGGTTGGGGAAGGTTGCTTAAAAGCAGTTAGAAAGTGAGAAATTCTGCCTACTGTTAGGTTAAATATCTCATTTGTTTTATTAATAGATGGTAAACAATTGTTTGCTAGGAGTTCCTGGTGGCTTTCCCATTGAGTTTCTTTGTGGAAAGCTGCCAGGAATACCTTCCTTACCTCCCTCTAAATTTCTCCTGCAAGCTTTCCATAAAGTAACTGGGGAAGCGGATAGGAATTCAGGAGAGAGTCATGGCTCCCAGATTCTGTAAGTTAGCCTATTTGAGGTACCTTGGTTTAAAAATTATTGTCCAATGATGCACTGTTTTACCTAGTTAAAGATCATGATAGAAGTTTTAGTAGTAAATACTAAATACTAATACTGTGCAAAAGTGTTAGGGAATTGTGCAAAAATACTATAAATTAAGAATGCTTTCAGAAATAAAAGTGTTAATAGTTTATTTTTATCGATTAACAAAATGGAAAGAAAACAGAAGAGAAATCCAAATCAAATCAATATATGGTTTGACTACCCTTTGCCTTCAAAACAGTATCAATTCTTACACTTGCACACTAGTACAAAGTCAGGGATTTTGTAGGATTAGTCAGGTGTATGATTAACCAATTATACCAAGCACATGTTAATGATCATCAGTTTCATATATAGGTTGCAACGCAGTCATTAACTGAAACAGAAACAGATATGTAGGAGGCTTAACACTGGGTGAGGAACAACCAAACTTTGCTACTAAGGTGAGATTGTGGAGGTTAGTTTCATGTCACAGGTCTTACAGCATGGCAAAACTGAGCACAGAAACAAGATAAAAGGTAGTTTATATCCTGCATCAGCAAGGTCTCTCCCAGGCAAAGATTTCAAAGCAGACTGGGGTTTCAAGATGTTTGTTCAAGCTCTTTCAAAGAAGCACAAAGGAACAAGCAATGTTGAGGACCGTAGACAGTGGTTGGCCAAGGAAATTTAATGCAACAGATGAAAGACACCACAATGCTTACTTTTCTTCGACATCAGAAGATGTCCAGCAGTGCCATCAGCACAGAATTGGTGAAAGCCAGTGGGACCCAGGTACCCTTATCTGCTATCTGGAGAAGTCTGGCCAGAAGTCGTCTTCATGGAATAACTGTGGGCAAAAAGCCCTACCTCCAATGAGGAAACAAAGCTAAGCAACTCAAGTACGCATGAAAACATAGGAACTGGGTTACAGGAAAATGGCATCAAGTGCTCTGGATTGATGAGTCAAAATTTGAAATATTTGGCTGTAGCAGGAGGTATTTTGTTCACCAAAGAGATGGAGAGCAGTATAATGAGTGTCTGTAGGCAACAGTAATGCATGGAGATTCCTTGCAAGTTTGGGGCTGCATTTTTGCCAATGGAGTTGGAGATTAATTAAAATCAATGTCCTCAATGCTAAGAAATACAGGCAGATACTTATCCATCATACCATACTATCAGGGAGGCATATGATTGGCCCCAAATTTATTCTACAGCAGGACAGCATCCCCAAACATATAGTCATTATCATTAAGATCTTCAGTGTAAAAAAGAACAAGAAGTCCTGGAATGGTTTGGCCCCCACAAAGCCGATCTCAACATCATTGATGTTGAGATCGGGATTACATGAAGAGACCGAAGGATATGAGGCAGCCTACACCCACAGATCTGTGGTTAGCTCTCCAAGATGTTTGGAACAACCCTGAAAGAACCTTGTCAAGTTCCTTCAAAAACTGTGTGCAAGTGTACCTAGAAGAATTGATAGTGTTTTGAAGGTAAAGAGTTGTCACACCAAATATTGATTCAATTTGGATTTCTCTTCTGTTCATTTATTTTCCACTTTAATTGATAAAAATAAACTATTAACACTTCTATTTCTGAAAGCATTCTTAATTTACAGCATTTTTGCACAACTTCCTAAAACTTTTGCACAGTACTGTAGATAATAGTCCACACGTCTTCAGAGACGTGTATATGAATTCTGTGACAAAGGGGGAAGTCTCCATAGTTTTATATAAAGTTCTGATGTTTTTCATGTGATGATAAGAATGCAGCATTGGCCACCACTTTGAGGTCAGCTGTAAGTCTCCTTGTTCAGTATCCTCATAATTTCAAATGGTCACTGAATGAATGGTCATTAACCAACAATTACCTACACATATATTTTTTAAAAAATAATATTCTCAATAAAAACAATCACACAATATCAAAAAAACAATTAAGTACACATTAACTGGTCTAATCAACGTTCTTAACATTAGCAACCCCAACTGCAAGAATGTTGCCTATAGTTCTGTTACAGTATTTCATATTGCAGACAATAACTCAAAATGATCCCCATAGCAGGGGAAAAAAAGAAAGGAAAAACAAATCTTTTACATAGTCAGGGAAAAACATTAATTACTAATAGCAACCCTACAATGCAAAACCAGGCTTACCACCTTTTATCTGCCTAAGCAGACTGTAAATATTCAGTACTGAAAAAAAAAATCTCTTATACAAATGTACAAATAAAGTACAGCAATAACGCATAAAAGCTCAATGAGAACTTCAATTGTACAGGTTGAAACAGAATTCAACCAGTTCCCTTTCCTGTACATGCTATACATTTATTTTTTTTTAAAAAAAATGTTATTCTGTTACATCTGAATACTATTTATGAACTTAAGCTAAAATTAAATTGATCAGCAGCACTTCACAATTTGTGCACAAAAAGAATCTTTGTGAACTCATTGCTATAAAACTAGGTTGTACAGTACAGGAGCTACATAAAAATTCATTTGGTATCAGATTACACAGTAAAATGCTATTGAATTTTTTTTTAAAAAATCAAATCTTAAAAGCTTTAGTAGTAGTCAAAACTTCATCCTTACCCACCTTGAGAAGGAGAAAGTACTTGGTGCAAGAACTGGAGATTTAATAAGATGAAAGTAACAATATTTATTGCATTTTAAGATTGCATTTTAAAACAGTAAAATTAATAGTGCACAGTGGCTTCACTTGAACTTCCTGAAAAATGAGAAATTAAAAAGGCGTAAAATCCCCTTCTACCTCATGAACAGAGCATAGGTTAATGTGCTTCTCCAAAGGGCAGTATTTGGTTTAATAAATTGCCATCCCTGTGCTCTAATATATTTGAATTAGTGCTCTGTGTATACTAAATCCATTTATTTTAAATTTGTTTTGTCTACATTGAGTGAAATAAAAACATAGCTCTGTACAATCCACTATGAGCAGTGAATACAACAGCAAAAATATCATACAGTTTATACAGACTAATGTTTTCCCATTTCTCCTATAAAGGAATCAGAACAAATCAAATTAGTATGCAACTTAATTTGAAAGATCTCAAAGGACAAAAGGGAAGGCCAAATATTACAGCCCATAATGTGCCGAAAAAGGGTTCTTGCTCGTATTAACTTCAATATGAATGAGTGCAGGTGGAAAGGAAAACCATGCCAAAATTGGGCTTTTATAAATTTACCAAACAGTAAATTAAACATTGTTCTTTAAAGAAATGTCCAAAACAGAGTAGTATTTTTGGAAATCCAATCTTACCATCGTGTGTTTTTCTTGTAACCCAACGTATACAATGCACAAAGTGCTAAGCAACACTATAGAAAACACATTTACATCAACACTGAAGATTCAGGGAAATGAAATTCCAACAATTTTATTTTTTTTAATGAGCTGTATTTTCTAAATTTGTTTTTATTTTTTTTCCTGTTTTCATACAGTATTGAAAACAAAAACGCGGCACATTCACATTTTCCCGAGGAAACTGTAAGGATGATCTCTACAGGGATAAATGCTGAGAAGCTTGAAGCTCAATCATTTTGATGTTGAAAAACTTTCTGAAGAAGTAAAGGCTTGATCTGACTGGTCTAGAACATGTATTGTAATTTAATAGAAGATATGGTCGTCTTAATATTTAATGATTTTTAAAAGAACTTCTCAGTTCATGCGAAGAATATAGTCCAAGAATAAATCATAGTTGTGGAACACGTTTTATGCTACGTAAGTGTATACTTTGCGGTCCTCAGGTGTTCGTGCCAAATATTCTCGCTCAATAAGTCCTTCAATACGCTTTTTAATAACAACTGGACTTGGGAGGAATCGTGCCTTCAGTTGTTGAGTTACCTGGAACAGAAGGTAAAGTGTTTTAATATCATTTATACTAGCAAGTAAGCAGACCCAGATATGATTTTGTGTGAAAAGCAAGACATGTAGGATGCATTTTCGATTATTGATACTTTCACAAATTTCATAAACTGAAAAACTAATTCTGTATTTTCGGGGTCCTTTGTAAACATCACTGAATATAAACAAATACACGGCAGCTGAAGGTAGGACTATTTCTAAGCAGGTGGAAACACTGGGTTTGGAAGGTAATCAGAGAAGAACATGCTAGTATTTGAATAACAGGGCAATAAATTAAAGTCAAAAACATCCAAAAATGTAGTGATGGCAAACAACCTCACCACTTGTTGTCCAAAAAATTGCAAGACGGTATCCACACAGTGAAATTTATATGAGACATATTTACTTTTTTTCTCTCCATGTCGGCTGTAACTATGTCTAGGAAAGGCAAGCCTGCTTTCATTTATACATGCTATGTTACATCAAAATTAGACTGACTATACACCATATGGAAGCTAGTGTTTCCACAGCCAATTCAGGGGGCTGGTTTTGAGACTGAAGTGGCCTGGGTCTAGATTATTTCCTTCCAGAAAAAAGGTGTCAGTGTAAGTTTTTTAAAACAAGGATCACTAGCTTTGGTGGGATGAACTACTTTTATGGTTATTATTAAGATTATAAACTGGGGCTAGAACTAGAGCACCATCCAATCCTACAGAGGTCCTTCCTCAGGGATATGTGCCTAACTCCATTTGTGAAAACAAAACTCACTTTAATTGGAATTTTCATGATTCTTACAACTGTGAAACTTTAATTTCAAATTGTTCAGAAACTTAAAACATATTTTAATTTTAATGTTTCATTGGTTAATTAAATTACCTCTGCTACTAGCACATTATGTTGCATCTTCTTTCTAGATTTCATTATCCGCACTATAGCAGCCTCTATCTCATGCTTTCTGTCATCATCTACTTTCTGTCTCGTTTCTTTTCTTTCGGGGTCTGATTCTCCTTGTTTGGCAGCAACTGAAAAAATAGAATAGACACCCACAATTAAAATAAAAGTAGCATTTTTAAAAAATAGTAATCAGTCCTTGAAAATAAAGCCAAGTCAAAGTGATCCAGTAGTGTAATAATGAAACTTGCTTGATTTTCATTCCTTAAACAAGGTGAGGTTCTTACGTTCTTCCCAGATAAAATTCCCAGCATCTTTAATTGATTATGTAACCTTTAATTGATTATGTACTGTCTTTTAGCAATATCTGGAAGGCATGAGAATACCTTTAAAAGAAGACTGATGCTCGTCATGAAGTTTCAATATACAATAAAATACTTTAATGAGAGACATTTTGTTTAAGTTTCCTGGCTCAATATATTAACAGACAAAAATAGACAAAAGGAGAAATCCTCCTAAGGAATTTGAAAGAATGATTGGACAGAGAATTATCTGAGTATAAAATCACAGAGATCTAACTGATAAATAACAAAGTGAATCAAACGTGACTGGATCCAGAAATATGAGAATGAAAACCTTTAGATTTGGCGATTTCAGTAGAATGTCTAAGAGATACTATCAATTCAAAAAAGGAGCATGATGTTAGAATGGAAAATAAACTAAGAATCTTTTTTTTGGGACAAGACAGTAAACTATTTGAAATCAATGGAGAAGCCAGAGAAGAGGAGCTATGATGAAGGGAGTGAGAGAGAGAGCAATCAGGAATCAATAAATAGTGAAATTGACATCTAGGTGAAAGTGAACATACCTGTTTGAATCTTGACTCTGTGCAGTTTGGATGTGAATTGATCATTCACTGTAAATATATGTCCATTTTCTATTTCTTTTGATTTTGGCTCCTTTGTAAGAACCCGTTGTGTTGGTTTTCCACATGCGAGGGACTGCAGCGCTCGTACAAGCTCTCTTTCAGGAATATCTGTCTCTTGTTGTATCTCCTACATCAAATTGAATAAAGATTTTGTACACAGCAAGGCAAATTTTAAAAAAAGAGTCGTTGGGGGACTACAGTTCAATTTCCTGACCAGAGGTCACAAAAGAGAATCTGTGTTATGATGTCACCAAAAGAGCGTTATGCAAACGTCAGCCTGTGTTTGGCATTTTTAAGGGACTTAATACTGGGAGAGAAGCTGAAGGTGAAGAGTGAAAATTGAAAAAAAAAATCTCTTTAGAGGTTTAAGATTCTCATTCCCACTGTTATTAAAAAAAACTAACACCCACTCAAAACTGGGCACTTAGTGGTTGAATTTATGTGGTGTGAACTTAAGATATGGGCTGACCAATTAAGATATTGGGGAGTTGTACAGGCAGTCCTCAACTTACAACAGTTTGTTTAGTGACCGTTCAGAGTTATAATGGCACTGAAAGAAGTGACTTATGACCATTGCAGCATCCCCATTGTCACATTATTTACATTTGGATGCTTGACAACTGGTTCGTATTTATGACGGTTGCAGTGTCATGTGATCACCTTTTGCGATTTTCTCACAAGCAAAGTCAATGGGGAAGCCAGATTCACTTAACAACCATGTTATTAATTTAACAACTGCTGTGATTCACTTAACAAATGTAGCAAGAAAAGTCATAAAACGGGGCAAAACTCACAACAAATTTTTCAATTAGGAACATAAATTCTGGGCACAATTGTAGTCGTAAGTTGAGGACTACCTGCATGCAGTCTGTAGGTTGTCCATTCCGTACAAGGGTAGGGTATATTCTCTAACACAGAGAGTAATACCAATTCTTAGTAAGATTAATCAGTGTTCTAGGTATTACATGTGGGAATTCACATGATACGTGAAAATAAAAGCATTTTCAAAAGACAGCTGAAAGTATACAGTTAACAAAGAATTATAGCTCATACCTCAAAAGTGTATTTTTCTCTGTTGTTAAAAAGCATGAGTATTGTCATCTGGAAAGTAGAGACTTGCAATATATGCTTCCGTGTATTAGAACCAGTTACTTGAGCACCTCCTACACCAACCTCTGAACCATCTTCCTGTTTTAAAACAAAAAAAAAATCCAAGTCATTCTAGAAACATTTTCATTTACTTAGTGATTAAGTATTTAGTGTACTTACTAAAAAGTTTAAGTTGTTAGATGCTTTTCATTTAAAGATATTTATCTTTGTTTTCTTGTCACAGGACTTAAATTATTTTGTGCATTTAATGATTTGCTAATTTTTTTAACAAGCTATTGGAAGATCGTAGTTACCAGTGTATCTTTTCAAAAACTTTTCAAACTGTAACTGGAAGCATGAAATGCAAAAACATCTGTCTATTAAGCCAAACCATAGTTCATTGACAAAGAATGTAATCTGTGGAACGACCATAGCAAAAAACACTTTATTTCTTTTTTGTTTTAGCTAATGATGTCTTGCGTGTCTTTGGATGATTTTGAGAAAAGAGCAGAAACAAAGCACAAATAAGCCAGAGAGTCACAAATAAACCATATGTCATCACAGTGCTGCTATTAGTAAGTTTCCAACAGATCATACTGTCAGGCTGTGCCTTGTTACTCTGAATCAAACTAGAAATATACAATTTACAGCTGTGACCATTAAAATGCTATTTGTGGATCCTGGAATGCTGTAAAATCCTGGAATGCTGTAAAATTACACTATGAAAATTATGAAATTGTGGGTACTCTTTAAGCAGAGACTGGACAACAATTTGTCTGAAATGGTATAGGGTTTCCTGCTTGAGCAGGGGGGGTTGGACTGGAAGACCTTCAACGTCCCTTCCAACTATGTTATTCTGTGGCGAATGATAAACATTATTTTAAAATAAAGTCAAACAAGATGGGCAGGTCAAGCCTGGAAAAAATAACGTATCTGAGACTATGAAACCACCGTATGTATGCAAGTTTACCTAATATACATTTAAAAATATATTTCATATATGCATTTTTATTATTTTAATGAGTATGTTCATGTTTATGTCAATTATTTCTTAATGATGCACTTTTGTATCCATTTTTTGCTTAAAGCACATATAAAATTTGTACAGTGGCTATTCTGAAAAATAATTGAATGCCAAAATAATTTTTTTTTTGAAAAGTACAAATACAGTAAACTGTCATTAAAATATGACTTAGACCACACTATTTATAAGCAAAGGCACTTACTTTTTTTACAGGACCATAGAAGGTGGCATTAAGATCTGCAGAACCCATGTGATGTTGGAGTGTTAGCTGCCGTCCACTATGTTTGGCTAAATAAAATCTACAAAATTCAAGAGAATCAACCAACAGTTGCCTAAATTGTATTGTGAATTTCCAACAAAAAGATTTTTGATGTCCATATAAAATTTTTTATTAAACATATTTATTTGTTTATTTATTATTTATTACAAAACATTAATGATTTAAAAAAACAGATATAAGCAAAATTCCTTCAAAAATATAGTTCAAAAGTTATGTTATCTTAAATGTTTCATATTAATTATAATCTTATAATTGTGAACCAATCAGAGTCCGCATATGTAAGATAGGCAGATACACAAATCTAATAAAGAAGAACCTATTAAAACAACTGCATGTAATCCAAATAATGTTTCTAAGTTTTAAATGCCTACATGTTGTTTTTTCCCTCCCAAAAAATCTTGCAATAATCCAATACTGTTGGAACAGTAACTTTTGGAATACCTAGTATGGATGCAGAATAATTTCACACATAAATGCACACAAACATTTGGGCATTAACTACTTTTTAAAACAAGTAAATAAATTTCTTACCTCCTAAATATTTCAAAAGCATGCCTGGGGGCTGGGGGAATGTTGCACTTTGGTGTGGCCGACTGAGTGGGCCAGTAACCCGTTGTGAGAACCCGCACTGTCAGATCAACACCGCCTAGTGAGACCTATAAAAATAAAGGCAAACAATGTATTGTATTCTCTTATAATTTCACTCTTTCAATATTCAATTTATTTTATATATTTTTAAGAATTTATATTCCTACTTTTTATTATACTGGCCCATTACTTATCAAATTTATACAGCCACCCATCTGATCAGAAATAACTGTATTTTACATCATAATTTAAAATATGAAATGATGCTGAAAGAAACATTCTATTAAAGATAGGGAACTGAAAAATCAATTTGATCAGATTAATATACCCCAAACATTGGGACTGTAACTGTAAAAGTTTAAATCTAAGATCACATTGTAGCTTTCAGAACTAATAGCCATTCTTAAGAGTTTCCCATACAGGTAATCCTTGATTTATGATCACAATTAAGCCTGGAATTTTAGTTGAAAGTCAATGAGGTTGAGTCACTATGTGACTGGATTTGATTTTATCATAGTTGTTAAGTTAATCACAGCAGTTTTTTTGCTGGAAAACAACAAAAAAAGTTGCAATCCATGATCACATGATGCTGCAACCAATTGTAAATATGAGCCAGTTGCCAATGTCTGAAATGTGATCATGTTGAGTGCGGGAGTGGTGCATTTGTCATAATTTTGAGGACAGGTTATTAAGTAACTTTTTTTTCAACTTTTTCATCATAACTTCAAATGGTCATTAAGCGTCTAGTCATAAACTGAGGACTACCTGTATATTGTTCTTAACTTTCCATGCAATTTTGTCCAAAGTTTACCACCAGTAATAACCACTGACCATTAGCTAAATCCCATCTGTTCATAATGAGAATAACTATTATGTATGAAAGCTAGACTTTCCAAGTTCACAAATAGCATACTTTAAATGCTGATAGAAACAACAGAAAAAATTGAATATAAGGATGTGCAAAACATTATGCATATGATCTATTTTGTGAAAGGAACAACTGGTTTTGAGTGGTTCATCTTCAAAGTGAAACATGTACATAGTGGGTATTTTGTCCATATGTGAAACAAAATAGAGTTGTTCTGTCCCAGAAGTAGTTTGGGGCAGAAGGAATAGGGAGAAATGCAAGTAGCTGATGGGAAGGAGGGAAAGTTCAGGGTAACTGGGCCAGTGGGAAATGACACACACAAATAACTGCTAAAAAGAGAAAGGGAGCAATATACAAAGAGTCCTCAACTTACGACCACAATCGAGACCAAAACTTCTGTTGCTAAGTGAGATATTTGTTAAGTACGTTTTGCTCCATTTATGACCTTTTTTGGCACAATTGCTAAGTGAATCACTGCAATTGTTAAGTTAGTAACACAGTTGCTACATGAATCTGGCTTCCCCAATAGCTGTGCTGGTCAGAAGGTCGCAAATGGATGATCACATGACTCTGGGACACTGCAATCGTCACAGATGAGTCATTTGCCAAATATCTGGATTTTGATCACATGATCATGGAGATACTGCAGTGGTTGTTAGTGTGAAAAACAACCATGAATCCCTTTTTGCAGTGCCATTGTAACTTTTAACGATCACTAAATGAACGGTTGTAAGTCAAGGACTACCTGTATATTAACCTTGCCCTCTTCATGGTGCCTAGATTCTGTTTCATCCCAAATCCAGAACAAGATGAGAAGGTCCTTATATCTCAGCTAGGTAGCTTTCAGGTTCTTATAATCTACAAGGGATTTTATTATATTTTTTAAAATATATGAATTACAAAAAGCTTTCAATGTAGCACAGTGCTGCCTTAAGTCCTATCAGACCTCAAATTATTCAATTAGTTTTCATTACAAAAATCAAAATCTGCCATCTGCTGGTGAAGCAATTCAGTTAGATTTTTGAAATATATCTAAGTTTATATTTATAATTTTAACATGTAAGGAAGGAATGAGCAATTATATAATTACTATACAGATTGTTATTAAAATAAGATTCAGCAATTTAACAAATTAAAAGATTATATGATAAAGTGCAGAATCTAAACAAAAAAACTGATATGCAACAAGAGGAATATCCATGGAAGACTAATATAAATTTTACCATGAATATCAGACAGTACAAAATGTTTCACCTTCGGAAACTATTCCAATGCTAATTGCCAAATTGGTTTACTTCATTTTTTAAAAACTGTTGGAAAGTAATAATTAGATCAGATTCTTTTTTATACTGATGGCATTAAGTTCAAGAATCCTGGAATATGATTAAAGTACGATAGAATAAATATTAAAATAATGGTCTTTTCTGTCAGCTGTGGGAAGTATGCATCAATGCAAACAATACATCTGTAGTTGAAAAATAAGTCTGATATCAAATTTAATTCAACCTGGAAATCATTCATGAACTGTTAAGATTATATATGGACTTTTACCACACCTGAAGCATATGAAGTCTGGGCTTCTCTAAATGTTTTAGTATATGAGGATATAACTTTCTAGATGAGATAGAAATTTTGGATAATGGTTAAATCTGACATAATTTTACTACTCATTTTTATTAATTATTGAATATTATTTTTAAATTGTTTCATTCTTTTATTTGCAATACTAGCCTAATGTTACTCTGACATTTTTATTTAGTTTTACACAGTTTTTAATTTATATACTTTCCTTTTTTCTTATTTCTTTCGAAATAAACATTTTGATTTTGCTATATAAATGATGCACTTTTCATACCTAGTGGTTGCAGGAATTTCTTTGTAAGATTTCTTAGAGGATTTTTTCAATAAATTATTTGCTCTGCCTTGGTAGGGGGGCACCTGACAAAGAGTCACACACCATCTTCTCAAAATTCCAAATGTGACCACCAGGTCAAAAAATCTGTGAATCCTTGAAGTTAAATAAAAAATGTGCATCTTACCCCTGTGGCCTGTAGATGTTGCCTAAATTCATCCATTGTTGTGTTTGAAATGCTCATGTCCCTGAACATTCCTTCCAATTTTGATGTGAACTGACATCCACATTCAGTCTGCAAAAGAAAGAGTTATTTTTAGCATGATTTAAACAGAGAAAAATCTCTTAGGCTAGCTATTTAGAATTTTAATACAAACATTTAAGTAAATGAAAGAAAGTTATGAAAAAATAACACATTCTATTTGGTTCTAGGCACTAATTAATCAACTGTAAATATCAACAGGCAATTATGCTAATTTATATCTGGATTATCAGACATCTAATTATTCTAATAAATTTTTACTGAAAATAAGAATTTACTATTCCAATCTTTTAAAATTCAACATGGAATAGAGATTGGCAATATTCCCATTAAATATCTCTAAATTAATGTAGTAAATATTCCCGTAGCCCTTTCAAAGTATAAATCATTCTTAAAATATCATTGCAGGTGCATATTAATTCAAGCAATTCAAGCTAAAAGCAGGAATGTAAAATTTTATGGTTAGGTGATGGGGTGGGAATTTTGCCTTTTAAGAGGATTATTTTTAGGAACCATTAGCCCAAAGAATCCAACTGCACTTCCAAGCAATGAGGGAAAAGCACGGTCTGTGGATATAGAGGTTACTTGCAACTTGAAGAAAAATACTTCCCTATCCACTAGGACTTCCTCAATAGTCTACAATGACAACTCTTGCATCATTTCCCATCTTTTTAGTGTAGATGCATACTCAACGTTCATAGGAAGCAAGTATCTTAATTATATAAGCTTTAGATTTTAAATATAGTATTGATATTTGATCTATATTCTGCACTTTTACTGGAGTGCACATTGGCTTATATAAAGAAACCCACAACAATAGCCTTATGAGGTAAGCTGAGCTGACAGAGTGTGACTAGTACAACACGTTGAGATTCCAAGGCTGAAAATGATTTGAACTTGGATCCTCAGTTTTAGTATAACTTCTTAGTCACTCCACAATGGCTTAATAATTCTTTGCTGACAAAAACAAAATGTTTGAACCAAATATAGCTTACTTAACATCGTATAACATTTACAATTAGCTGAAACAACCAATTACAGTGCGATTTATCCCACTGAATAAATGTTGTCATAAAATTAAAGCTAAGTGGAAAAGTCACTGAGAAATCGTTATACTACTTACCTTTAGCTTAGATATCATATTTTTCTCTGAGTCATCTGAAACACTCTTGTTTGTCAGAAGCCTCCTTGCTAAGTGCTGTTTATAATATCGTTCAAATACATCTTTTTCTTGCATAAATCTAAACAAAACCATTGCCTTGTCCAATATACTCTCCACCTCTTGCTCAGTTAGCTATAAAGATAAAAACAACAGGCAATATACTATTAGAATAGTCAAAACTATGACTTTTATAGAAAATATTTCTCAAAACTAAATTACCTTGCTGTTAATTTAGGCAGGGATTAAAGAACTAGTAATAGATGGGGTGTTGTCTTACCTGAACGCCTTTTCTCAGCACGGAGATGGAGAATCCACCAATGGGTTAGCTGCTCATTAGACCAAGTCAGCCAAACTTGCCACGCCCATCCTGGGCTAGGACACACCCAGTCTTGAGGGCGAAAGCCACTGACTATGGTTAGACATGTTGGCTCCCAGATCCCTAACGCTGGCCCAGACGGACCTCAAGGCGTGGGAGTGGATTCTCCATCTCCGTGCTGAGAAAAGGCATTCAGGTAAGACAACGCCCCTTCTCCAGCACAGGAGATGGAGAATCCACCAATGGGACATACCAAAGCCCTACTGTCCCAATGGGGGGGAGCAGTGAGGGCCGGAGCCTCATCCCTAGGTACGACTTGCTGAGGGACCCACCATCCGAAGGAGGAGTCCGTAGAGGCGAACCTGTCCAGTTTGTAATGTTGTACAAAGGGAGAAGGCGAAGACCATGTCGCAGCCCTGCAGACCTCCTCTATGGACGCCTGCGCGACCCATGCCGTGGAGGTCGCAGCGCTGCAAGTTGAATGTGCTGTGACATGACTTGGGACTAGCAGGGAATGCGCCTGGTACGCCTCCGCAATGCAGGCCCTGATCCATCTGCCTATTGTTGAGGCAGACACCTTCTGCCCCATAGTGGAGTGGTTAAAGGAAACGAAGAGGGCTTCACACTTGTGGAAAGACGCCGTTTGTTTGATATAATAGCATAAGCTCCTGCGGACATCCAGTGTGTGCCACTGTCGTTCCAAATCATGAGATGGATTAGGGCAAAAATCCGGCAAGATGACCTCCTGATTTCTATGGAAAAGGGTGTTGACCTTGGGAAAGAAAGTAGGGTCCAAGAGAAGGACCACCCAGTTCTGGTGAAAGGAACAGAGGTCATCCCTAACCGACAGTGCCGCAAGCTTAGAGATCCGCCTGGCTGACGTGATAGCGACCAGGAAGGCATCCTTGAGCGATAAGGACCGCAGAGCACAAGTTCTAATAGGCTCAAACAGTGATTTGGTAAGGGCCCGCAGGACCCGCGGCAAGTCCCAGGAAGGATACCTGTGAACCACGGGTGGTTTCGTGTTGGTGGCGCCCTTGAGGAAGGAACATATCTTGGGATGCTGGGCCAAAGGGGCAGCATTGTCACAGGTAAGTAAGGTTGATAGAGTCGTGACCTGTCTGCGGATGGTATTGGGCGCTAAATCCCTATCAAGACCTTTGAGTAAGTACTCCAATATCTGTGGAATCGTCAATTCCAATAGATCTAGTTGCCGCCTCTCACACCAAAGGCAAAAATTCCTCCGTGTGGAATCATAGATGTGATTTGTCGCCGGCCGTAGGGAGGCCTGAATCATGGAAATTACGCCCGTCGAATATGATTCCCGGGTCAGAATCCGGCGTTCAAGTGCCAGACGGCTAACTGCAGCCACTGGGGTTCTGGGTGCTGTAGAACCCCCTGGCTGATCCAGGGGAATCCTCCATGGAGGATATCTGGAGAGATTCACGAGGTCGGCGAACCACAGCCTCCGTGGCCAGTTCCTGTAACAGTTTGTGGACGGTTGCCGGGATGAGAGGGAGAGGGGAAAACGCGTAGAGGCCCCTCGCCATGGACCTTGAAGAGCATCTGCTCTCTCTGCCCCTGGAGACGGGAACCGGGAGAAGAATCTCGGGAGCTGAGAGTTTGTCGGAGAAGCGAACAAGTCTATGACCAGTTGGCCAAACCTCTGAGCTATCTCTGCGAAGAGCTTCGGGTGCAGGCGCCATTCGGAGTGGTCCACGATTGATCTGCTCAGAAAATCCGCTTGCCTGTTCGCCTCTCCTGAGATGTGTTTGGCCCTGAGGGAGGACAGGTTGGTCTCTGCCCAGGAGCCCAATAGCTAGGCCTCGGCCATGAGGGACCTGTACCAGGTACCCCCTTGCCGGTTCACGTGGGCCTTTGCCGCCACGTTGTCCGTGAGGTCTAGCACATGTTGCCTCCCAACCTTGTTGCTGAAGTGGCGGAGAGCCAGGTTTATGGCTCTGAGCTCCAACCAGTTGATGTTGTGTCTCAGGTCAGCACGGGACCATTGTCCCTGAGCGAACTGAGATCAGAGGTGTGCTCCCCAGCCGAACAGGCTGGCGTCCGTCGTGAGCGTGAGCCGGACAGGCTCCTTGAAAAATGACCCTCTGGCTACCGTTGGTGAGGACCACCATCGGAGGGACCACAGGGTCTGAGAAGGAACCCTTACCCGTTGGTTGGAGGAGCCGGTGCCCAACCTTTGGAAGGGGAGCAGGAACCATTGAAGATTCCTGGAATGCAGTCTGGCCCAGGGCACTATTGCGATGCACGACACCATCTTTCCCAGGAGCTGGAAAAGCAATGCCAGCATCACTACGCGCTCCCTGCATACTTTGAGGACTAGGGATCTGATGCTGTCCCGACGTTCCTGGGACAGGTAGACCTGGCCACTGACTGTGTCTATGACGGCACCCAGGTGTAGGAGTCGGGTCAAGGGAACTGTCTGGCTCTTTTGAAAATTCACCGAGAACCTGTGTTCCTGGAGGACCTTGATCGACAACGACAGATCTGACTGGGCCGTCCGAAGAGAGCACGACTGGATGAGAATGTCGTCCAGGTAGCATTGGACACGCACCGGCACCAGTCTCAGATGTGCCGTGAGCACTGCCAGAAGTTTTGTAAACACCCTTGGGGCTGATGAAAGGCCGAACGGCAGAGCCCTGTATTGGTAGTGATTGCCCATATAACAGAACCTGAGGAATCGCCGGTGGTCGGGGAGGGTGGAGATGTGGAAATACGCTTCCATGAGATCTATGGACGTTAGGAAGTCGTTTCTTACGCTGCCCAGAATGGATTGGAGCGTTTGCATCTTGAATTTTTGGTATGCAATATGGGAATTCAGACCTTTGAGGTCTAGGATTGTCCTCCATCCTGAGGCCTTGGGAACAACAAAGAGGATGGAATAGAATCCCCAGCCTCGTTGACCAGCCGGCACCAGTTCTATGGCTCTTATGTCCAGATGTCGGATGGCCTCCTGCATGAGGCCATTTTTGACTGAGTTCTTTGATTGGGGGCAAGAGATGAAGCGTCCTGGTGGGCTGGACACGAATTCTAGGGCCAAGCCATTTTGAATGGTTTGGAGGACCCAGGAGTCTGTGGTGGTGGCTTCCCACTGGTGGACAAAAAGTGTTAGTCTGCCACCTATGGGAGGGGCAGTTTGAGAGTCACTTGGACCTTCTAAAGGGGCGGCCCGCCCCCCAAAAAGGCCGTTTGCCCTGGTACTGCTGTCTGGGTCTGGCCCCCGATCTGTCAGACAGGCGATGCTGTCTGGCCGCGAAAGGGCGGGGGAGCTGAACGGAACCTGAGCCTGTTCCTGAACGAAGGGCTGTCTGTGGGTGTACGGGCTGGCACGCCCGTCTGCCCGCCTACTGAGGTGGATCAGCATCTTCCGCTTGTCCTTATTCTCGGTCAAATAAGAAGCTAGGGCCTCTCCAAACAGCTGACCCCCTTGATAGGGGGCCGCAGCCAGACGCCACTTAGATTTGGAGTCGGCTTGCCAATTCTTGAGCCACAGTAATCGTCGAACTGTGATATTGGAGGCCATGGTCCTGGCGGAAAACCGGGCCGCATGCAGTGTTGCCGCAACTAGCTTGTTCAGTTCTTGCTGAGTGCGTACCTCCTCCGGGGGGAGCCTGGCCTGTAGTTCAAGGAGCCAAAGGAGGGAAGTCCTAGAAAAGAAAGATGCGCAGGTAGCCGCCCTTATTGCCCACGCCGCTGCCTGGTGAGTTCGGCGGAGGGTCAATTCCCATCTCCTGTCCTCAGTCTTCAACGCCTCGGCCATATCCCCCGATACTGTAGACGAGGACAAGAGAGGGGCTAAGGATTCATCCACCTTTGGCACCTCCAGTGCGTCAGCTAAATCTGGTGCTGCGCTGAACACTTTCCTGTCTGTTCCTCCCGGAGGAAGGAAGGCGCCAGGTGAGACCCATTGCTTCTGAATCATGTTCAAGAAGAGAGATGGACAAGGGACATGGTGTTGAGTCACAACGGGCTCAAACAGGACCGGGTTCGGATCTGAGCTGGGCCCAGGCTCTGACTGAGGAACCTGATCAGGACCAATGTTGGCAGTAGTGCTGGCCTTGTGAAGCAGGGGCAAGAAAAAGGGCTGAAGAGACCTCCAAATGGTGGAGGGTCTGGGGGGTAGTCCTCCTCCTCCCCCCACAGTATGTCTGGTTGGTCATATTCCGCAGGGGATGAGGCCCTGTTATAAGAGAATCGGGATGGAGAGGGAGGACAATGGTAGTCAGGTGCGCCCAATTGGAGAAGGTAAGGTGGAGGAATAGATGCCCCTGTCTCGATTCTAGGCATGTGGTAAGACCTGGCGGCAAGCGCTCGGTCCACTGCCTGAGAGATCAGATCCTGAAGGCGAACATTAGAAGGGGCACCCTCGGGTTCGGTCGCTCTGAGCCCGGCAGCTGTTGGGGTAAAGGTGGCCTCTGGGCCCGGATGTGTGGCCCGTGGTGCCAAGGGAAATTGGATGGTTGGATCTTGATCCACCCCAAAAGGAGGGGGGTGTGTGGGAATTCCTTCCGGGAACCAGACCCCTTGAGTGGAGGTTGAGGGCCCCAGGGGGAGGTCAAAGGCCGAAGCCTCTATCAGCTCCTCCTCTGCCTTGGCCTGCTTCTGCGCTTAGGGAAAATTCCTTCTCCAAACCTGGTGCCTCCTGTTAGCCTGTTTTTCTGCCAATTTGGAAGGCTTCCTTCCGGAGATGGTCTTTGCCTTGGCCTTAATCCGGCCTGCCACCTCCTGCTTGGAAGATTTGTGCCATTTATGGCTAGTAGATGGGGAGATGGTGTCCGTGGCTTGGGACACCGTGGGATCCTCCATCCTGAGGTGAGCTATCTCAGGTAGTGCTGAGAGGGAACTCTGGCAGTGGATCAATTGGTGGTTTAGATTAGTGCAGTTGGAGCAGGGAAATGCTAGGCAATGACAGGCTTAGTTCACCCTGCTCCCCTGGCACCTGACTGGAAAAGCCCGTTAATGGTCCAGTCGGATCTACGGCCGTGGCAAAATCAGTGTGATGACAGCCAGCTTGCTCGTATGGCGCTGGTGGTGACGATGCCAAGGGTGTGAAGTGTCAGTACCTTTGTGCAGCTGGTTGGTTTGCCTAGGCGGCAGGGATCCCAGCGTGGTGAGAACCCGCACACGCGAAGCCTGCAAGGTGTGCCAGGTATATGATGAGGCACCAGTTGAGGCCTATGCTATCCGCACTGGAGCGCCTAATTAATTTTATCTAAAATGTGTTTAATTTAGATTTAATTTGAATTCATTTAATTTTAGAGTACATTTATCTGGAGGGGGGTGATCACCCTGCCCCCCCTAAGGATGAGACCGCCCTGTGACCCCTCCGCCCCTCGTGCAAGTGGAATGGGCCTTGTCTGGGCCCATTGGTAATGGCAGCCCGTTACAATGGCGGCTGCACCCGTCCGATGACAAGGAGCCTGCACAGCCGGATGTGAAAGGGAGGAGGCTGGGATCAGCAGGCAAGCACCTGCGGCGAAAACGGGAGGCTAGTCCCTGAAGCAAAACCATTTGGAGGGCTGATTGAGGCCTGCACGATTGTCTGGTGGCTGCCAAAATGGCGGCCGCGCGATCCGGCGGGAAAGAGAAAGCCTGAAGAGAGAGAATCATCCGGGGTTTCCGCAATCCCAAACAATGAGGAGCAGAAATTAAAAAGGAGAACGAAGGACCTTCTGGGGCCTCCCCGATCCCCAGCAACACTGTGAGATTCCGGGGGGAAAGGGAGCCTTCCGAGGCTTCCGCGATCCCAAACGGCAGCGCGGTGAGGTTCTGGAGGGGAAAGGGAGCCGTCTGAGGTATCCGCGATTCCAAGTAAGAGCCCTCGGATGCGATTTAAAAGTGAGGCCCAATGCGGCCTCTAGGAACCCTCTGATGCGATTTAAAGGTGAGGCCCAATGCGGCCTCGTGGCCTCATAGGAGAGTGGGAAGGCAGGGAGGGCCAAGCTGTAGCGCTGATCCCAGCGCTACACGAGGTGAGGGGCTCAACAAAGGGAAGAACAGAAGCCTCTGCTCTTCCTATGATCCCTGGAGAAACCTATCTTCCAGTAGTCACTTTGAGCAGCGCTGATCCCAGCGCTGCTGAAGTGATCCTGGATCAAAGGAGAATCCAACAAAGTAAGCTCAAAATTACCTGCCTGCTGGGAGCCAAAATTGTCACGTCTGTTTGAGCTGGAGACCAAGTCAAGACTGGGTGTGTCCTAGCCCAGGACGGGCGTGGCAAGTTTGGCTGACTTGGTCTAATGAGCAGGAAGACAGAGCTAACCCATTGGTGGATTCTCCATCTCCTGTGCTGGAGAATATCTGATCCATTCTATTTATGAACAAAACAAAAATCAAAACTCTATAAATATATGAGTGCAACATTTATATAAGGTTCATTTTAATGAAATAAAGTAATGTTTTAGTTTTGAATCTTTAAATATGACAGCTTAAACAACTATGTTGCCATAAGTAGTCTACGTTTTGTTTCCATGAAAGGCTTTATAGGTAAGAACCAGCACCTTGAGTTTTACCTAGAATTAAATTGATTATCAGTGCCGCTCACAATTAAAAGTGCATGTAAGTGAGGTATGCCAATAAGTATTCATGTTACTGCATTCTAGACCAGCTGGAGCTTCCAAGGGCAGCTTCATATAGAGTGCATTGTATTCATCCAATCATGATTTAAGTAAGGCAGAAGTGACTGTAAGCAGGGCCTCCCAATTCAGGAGTGGGTATAACTGGCGCATATGGCAAAGCTGCAGAAAAGGCCTGCAGGGTCACAGATGCCATCTGCTCTTCAAATAGAAGCCATGAAATTGTGCACTGGGTCTGTTTGCAGCAGTATTACACCACCAAGGACCAAAGATAAAAAAAAAATCCATACCCTCGGGGTTCCATAATCCACAACCACTCATTCTTACAAGAGGTGAATCTGAGCCTCTTTTCTCCATCTAAATCCCTACAGAACTTCATGAGCATTGGAGGGTCTGGATCTAAGCTGCACAACAGAGAATCATCAGCATATTGATGATATCTAGCTCTGTGCCAATGAACATAATTGTTAACTCAGAGCAGGGAGAGAACCAAACCCTGAGGCATTCTGCAAAGCAATGGTAGTTTTCTGTTCCTTTTTTTCCAAATCAATAGTGACCTGAACCAGCCCGGGAGGAAGGTGGAGAATCACCATGCTTCCCATTCCGAACCCATGGAAAAAGCATGATCAATGCTGCTTTCTTAAAATATTACAGATCTGAAAACTAACTGAAAGTGATCCAACTAATGTAACTCCTTCAAAATGTGATAGCAAAGAGAAAGATATAACAGATGGAGTAACTGAAAGGCAAGTGAGTTACATCTGCCTTTAAATCCTGATTCTCCCCACAACTAAGATCTCATAACCAACCTCTCCAGGCCTAGTTTAATATCTATGTATAGTTTTGATATGAACATATTAACTTATTAGTAATTTTCTATATACATACCTAATTCTAACAAAGGAATATGTCTATGGAGGCTTATATTCACTATTTCAACATGGTTTAACTATATATACAGTATTTTGCAGAGTTTTATTTATTCAGTCTATATTTATTCAGGAATTTATTCAGTCTATAATATTTTTTAAAAACTCCATATGTATAATTGTTTTATATTCACATTAATTTGCAGTATTTATTATTGCACTATGGAAATAAATTAGCACATAGAAATACATATTTTTGTAACTGTTTTGTCACAAAAACTGAACAGTTGTAATAGAAAGTATACTTACTCCCTTGACTCCTTTTTTTAGCTTATCATCAATAAATAATGAGAGATACTCTGGAGATCTAGAGTTGAGGTTAAGGAAATATTCAAAATCACCCGCAATTGTTTGTTTGAAGAGCCTGTCATTATTAAAAGATTCTTGAAGGAAGCGGTCAAACCTACTCTTCAAATCCAGTAAGCCCTTAGAACAACAAAGCATATTATTTTTTTAGATTTCTACTATATTCTATATGAAAATCATAGTCACTATTATTTTGGAACTTATAGGACTGGTAACTTTTATTGTTGCCAAAAATCCTTTAACTTGGATGTTGAAGTTTCCTTGCCTGTTATCCTGTCACATTGATATTCTCATAGATATATTGTCCTTGCAGTACTATAATAAAACAAATTAAGGCTAGGTGAGTATCTTTAAGACAATTTATGTTCTTCTCAGACTCTTCTGGGGATAATGACTTGGGGTTCATTCTCATGATTGAGTCTCCACTGCCCTCCACTCCACACCATTTTTACAATCACAAATATTCAAGCTGAGTTCTTGGGAATGGGAATCCCTTCACTCCAATTAAACCATTATTAATTTATTGTGTAGAGGTAAGTTATGTGACTGATGTTTGCAGAAAATAATGCAAAACCTTGTTTAGAAGATCCTGCATTGTTTGGCATGTTTCTGAAGAAGGAACAATTGTCTCTAAAAATCTAAAAAACTTTCAAGGAATGCCTTCTTAGGAAGAAAAAAAAATTCCTAATGATTCAAACTCTGGAAATCATGAAAGCCACCCGAAATTGAATATCAGGAGTTTCTGATGTTATACTATACTTCTGAATGATATATGCTGTATTGCTGGGCTCCTATTACTATCTAAATATTAAGCTTTGGTTATTGATTAAGGCTGCTTTTTGTTTTGGCCCTTTTCTTGTTCTTCATTCCCTAACATTATATTTAAAATATCCCCAAAATTACACCTTCTGGAGAAGATGAGGTGAATCATATTTACTTTTGATTTAGAATTTACCCAGAAAATAGTCATCATAATGCCTACAATACTGGAAGGTGCAGTAACCTGCCTCTCTTCCTGTGAAAAGAGGTCTCTTGAAAAGCTTTGTTTGTTTCTCTAGTAAAAAAGCATTTCACTGAATCAGACAGTTGTCAAAAGGTGCCTTAATCCACTTGACAAATTAGTCAGAAATTCAGGCTAGGAAAGCAGTTACATTCCACATACTTCTAACTACCCCTGGAGAAACAAACACAGATTTACTGTGGACCCAATTATAATAAAGTATCCTCATTTACCATCAGTTTAGAGAATCTAGTCAATTATCTTCTTCAAAGTGAGACTTTCACAAATTAGTTTAGAGAAAGGTTCCAGAGGAAGAAAAATGGGAGCTATGTAAGATTTTTGACTGAAGCAGTTTGTGCACCTAGTATGAACCATATTAGAAAGCTGTCTAGAAAAGAAAAACTGGCACTTCAAGATAATTATTTTCTCCCTTTCAGATAAGCCGGCCTACGTGCCAGATGGAATGATCTATGAAAGAGCTGTCTGTCTATACAGTTTATTGAAAGTAAAAATATTTTTATTTTTGTCTCAAAGGTGCTTTTCCAAAAACTGGACTTTCTTAGTTTTTTTATTTGAAAACATTTCACTTCTCATCCAAGAAACTTCTTCAGTTCTAACTGACTGGTGGGAAATGGAAGCATTTATATTCTTTGCAGGCATCTGGTTGTTGCCCTGAGGGTGTTTTAGATAATTTGACATCTATGTCAAAACTGAAAGCCCTCCCTCAACAGAGGGGAAGGGATACAACACCATCTATCTCCTATTTACAACACAGTCCTTTCGGCAGTCCCAAGAAGTTCCTCACCCATTTACGCTCTGATTCAGGGAATGCAGAGGATACAGATAAACCCCAAGTGGCCCCAATGACTCTCAAAGAGCTAACAAGCAGATGACTGCAAAGAATATAAATCCTTCCATTCCCCACCAGTCAGTTAGAACTGAAGAGAAGCAAAATGTTTTCAAAGAAAAAAATCAAGAGAGTTCACTTGCCTTTTGAAAAAAAAAAAACATTTGGGACAACCGTGACCTGGATGATTGAGAATCTCCTCTTATAAATTGAAAGTTTATTCATTATGCTTCTTTGGGATTAAAATTATAAACTTTCTAGAAATTGAGAGGAAAGTCAGAAATTTTCTGTTTACAGCCATGAAAAAATCTAGTTTATCTCATATGAAAAATTTTAGCTAATTTGAGAAGCCAATGAAGAGTATTAAAATGTAAATACATTTTTAAATTTTTAGGGGAAATGATTCTTAATAATTTATCTTTACTTATCTCTACTATGAAACATTGCTGAAGCAGTACTTGAATTATATAAGTACACTTCTGTTAAAGGAAACATTTTCATCATAAGAAAAAATGAGTATTTAAAGGCTTTGATTACCTGAATATAATCCACTGGATTCTTTCCTTCACCTTCTTCAGATACAAGTGCTTTACCTTGTTCCCTCAAGTAGGTACTCATACATTCACACATTGTCTTTAAACCATTTGGAACACGACTAAATAATTTGTACATACACGCAAGATCTGCAGTAGATATATACATAAATTTTATATTGTTATCTACTAATAATATGTTTGTAACATTACACAGCAAATAATCAAAATGTGGTATTTCTGATATTTCATTAAATTCTCTAATTTTCCAGAAGCAGATTTTCTTAATCATAGCCCTCTCCGTGTGAACTCAGTTTGCCTTACTCCTTTTTTGTTATCATTTTGAAATCACCTGGAATGTGAAGCCATGCGGCTTCACTATTGTTGCAGATAGCACTGCACAGACTTACCTTCTGTTTTTCCGTTTTTCAACATGTGAACTAGACCAGAATTTTCCATTTCCACTATGGTCTTCATATGCTTGGAAATGAGCTCCCTCTCAACAACTTTGACAATTGGCTCTTCAGTTGATTTATCAAGGCAATGCATCACACGTTCTATTTCTTCATTAATTCTAGCTTCTACTTTTTTTATATAAACTGAAGCACTATTTTCTGCTAAAAATTTCTGACTTTCCATCTGTAATAAAATAAAGCAAAAGAAAATAGAACTCTACAGAAATTGTGAAGAACTACAGAAAGTAAATCAAACCCATTCAGTTTCTCTTAGCAGTAATTGCTCAAGGGACTAATTCAACACCTTACTACTGTGTTAACTCTTATATTTGCCATGCATTAATATCCACCAAAATACATTATCACCAGAGGTCAAGGCTGAACGAACACAGCCTCATGTTCAGAGTAAAGGGAAAATCTGAAGCAGGAACCACTCTACATTAGGGGCCAATAACAATCCTCCAGACTGATATTTATTAATCTAGAATTAAACAACAGGGATTTGTAAACTTTGGGGGGATCCATTTTATTACTATCTGTAAATACTGAAAAGCAGCATTGTACCTGAAAGAATTCTGCTGACATCTCCAGAAATGGAGCTTCAAAGTCTTCTTCATAGACTGATCTTCCTTCAAGGCCTAGAATCATTAACATCTGGCAAGCATTTCTTATTGCTCCTCTGTCAAAACAGTAGAATTTGCAGATTAGGTTAATTTTAGTGAAATTAGTATTTGCAAATTATTCAATAAGTGTTTTGTGTAATATTTCCATACTTATTCTATGTTTCACACAAAAGTAAATGTTATATGTATCACAGTTCTCAATAAATGAAAGAGCTAGAACAGTACTGAGAAAGGTCTTTTTATTATCACCCAAAGGTAATAGCATACAATCATTACCAAAGCCAAAAAGAAAAAAGAAAGAAAGAAAAAAGAAATCAGTGTCAGTTTTCAGAACATTGTTTATCCCCAATATCTATTGGTGTGCATTTTGGAAATAATTTCATTTTATTCCCAAATAATAAATTGACATGAAGTTTATGGGTACAATTCAGGGCACTGGTCTTCATCTTTAAAGCCCTACATGACATTAGGCCAGGTTATTTGCAGGACTGTTATCCCTAATGGTTTCTGCGCATCCCACCAGTTCTAGCAGAGTGGGCAAACTCTGAGTTCACTCAATGAAGCAGTGTCACCTGGTACATCCTTGGAACATGCCTTCTCTTTCATGGCATCTGCCTTATGGAACAGCCTCCTTTCAGGGATACCAACAGCCCTGACTGTTGGCTTTTTGTAAAGGCATGAAGCCCTGACTGGGGATTAATTTAATGGAATAATGACATAGATGCATGCAAATTGTTTGAAAAGAGATTTCTATGGGCACCTCAAATTGTTATTTCTTTTCAACAGATTGGACATTATTTTATTCTTTTGCTGTCAAGAATTTCACTAGTTTGATAGCCATATAAGATAAGATAGAGCTGTGATTATATATTCAGCTGTGAATTATGAAGCACCTCAACTCGGTTGCTGTAGGTACTGTGAATTGTGTAGATCAGGGGTGTCAAATTCGCAACGTCACGTGACGTTTCTCCATTGCCGGCAATGGGGTGGGCGTGGTTGATCTCCCTCATACTAGGCCAAAACAACTAAAATTTCAGAGTTGAAAAATGTAAAATGACATATGAGATTGAACAAAAAAATTCTCCCCATAAAATCTAATAGCAAAAAATGTGATTGAGAAGTAAAACAAAAAAAACCCAAACCAATAGTTTCATCCAAAACGATATCAAATGTAATTCATTTGCAGAGACATACCTATCTACCACTTCTCCTTTCCGTTCCCTTGCAATCATGTCTAACAAAGTCTGTCGGAGATGATCTCTAATGCACCCGTACCGTACAACTTGATCTCGAAAAATTATTAATCCCAAATTGTAGACATTTTCCACATTGTTTTGTTGTACATACACGCGGTCCTAAAATCAAAGTACAAATACAAATGCAAAGCATCTATATAACAGAAGTTTATCTATAGTGGAATAAATCTGCTTCAGCATATCTATACAATATGCTTTTATTAAGTTTCTTACCAAAATATTGCATTCAATAATATCAAAATTAATGTTACATTTATAGAAAAATGTACGCTGGATAAATGTATTAGTCATTAATGGGTTGGATCTAAACCTAGTCCTACTTGGAGTAAGTCTATTGAAATAAACTGGACTTAGATTAGGAATGAGTTCAATGATAACAAAACATATAATATAGATTAAACTGGGCTCCAACCCATTGTTTACAATACATATAAACTTAACATACAACAAATTATGTTAACACACCCATTTCAAATTATATATAATTTAAGTTCTTTCAGATAGAACATAGTATACATGTGACTTCACATGTATGAAACAATACCTGATTAAAATGCAATAAAAGTGTTAAATTATTTCATATGCTGTGGTTAGAACTGCAAAAAAAATGACTACTTGAAATATTTCAGAGTGACCATATGAGTCCTTTAGAGGAAGGCTAACATCTTTTTAAGTACTGCATGTACTAAACAAAAGGAACTATGTATAAAACATCATTAAAAATAATGCTATAAGCTATTTACATTCACATTTAATACCCTAATTAGAACATAAAAATGGTAAAATAGTTTAAATAAATTAGTGTTTTACATTTTCAAAGCCATGAACAATTAAATTGGATAGTGCATGTTTGTGTATTAATCAGATAAACGACAAATTTATTTATTTATTCCAAGCTTATATGGGATGGTAATAATGTTAGCTACTAGGATTGTACAATGATCTGAATTTGGAAAAATGTTCTAGACTATGCATGAATGCAAAATTATCTAGCAGAACATTCTTAGGTCAAAGGCATCTTTTTCCTAGAATCAGTATAAGATGCATCTTCTTTAAAATATTAACAAGTGCAATGTGGCTTTTCCCATACAATCCAAATCACTATTTCACTGTCAAATCTGCATTTCTGCCAAGTCTTATTAGTTGTAATCCCAACCTCAATAAAGGAAAAAGAAATACTTCTTTGTATTTCACTGTATGTGGAACTATTACTGCAACAGTTCCTCCACATTTATATTGGCTAGGCTAGGAATAATAAAAACTTAACAGTGAATATAAACCAGGTTTAGCAAAATTCCTTGTTTTTTGCAATCTCTTAAACCTTAAGAGTAGTATTCTTCTAAATGAAAACAAAAGAGAGGGGCAAGACATAACCCAAGATGATTAAAACTGAACAGATAGCAAATTAAGTGAGCCAACCCCATTTTAGTTTTGGAGTTATATGTACTTATGATTTTTCACTGTTATATCCTATCTTTAGGGTCGGCATACACAAAAATAGATTAAAGATATAAATTCAGGAAACTCAAACAATATGTAATAATGATGAAGAATATAAAAGCAAGTGCCAAATAATGTATTTTTTAAAGCCAGAGGTAGAAACAAAAGTTTCTTTCCTCTGTGTATCAGTTAATTATGTACGTTTGAACCATTTTTTCCAATAACATGGAGTAGACAATTTTTGCATTTTAATTGACCATTTCTGTAACCAGAATTTCAGATTTTACTTACCATATACATCAGAATATCTCTAATCATCACCATTGCTGTCTGGTGATCATTCCATGCTTGGTTTAATGTTTGAAGAAAATTGTTATTTAAGGAGTTTAATACATCTTCTCGCACCTGCAACAAAATATTTAATTGAATAAATTGTTTAATACAGATCAGAAATAAGCAATTATATCCTGCATTATCAAGAATGAATGAAGTCAAACATTGATTTTTGGGAAGGGGGGACTTAAGGGACAAAATGTCAAAATAGCGAATATTTTTCCTACACTGAATTCATTAAGTAGTTGCATAGAGAGAGCAAACAATAGTATCCCATTTGATATCCGAAGCAGGAAAACGCTAATGACTTGAAGGACTCTGCTTTCCTGACAAATAGACAAATGAATGCAGTTCACAACTACTATACTACTGTTCCACAGCCATTTCATTTTTCCTGTTACTATCCCTCTGAATATGAACAGATGAAGAGAAATTTCAAAATTCACCGAGATGTGATTATTTTGTGAGAATACCACATGCCAACCATTTGAAAAGGATTAGTAACTTTTCACTATAGTTTTACAATGCCTGAAACAAATTATAGTATAATCTATATTGTCACTCAGTGCCCATTATTATCTGTCAAAGATGCTGGAAGGTAAATTGGATTTTTTCCCCCCATTCTATTATAACATCAATTTCTGATTACAGCACAAACATGTACTTGCCATAGTGAAGTCTCATGATTAGGTTAAATATCTGATATGCCCTTAGCAGAACAACCTGTTAATGCAAATATTACAATATTTAACTCAACCTACAGCTGAAATGCTCTAAACCACGGGTGTCAAACTTGATCACATCACATGACATAGCGTGATGTCACATTTTTTGCCCTTGCAGAGCTGGGATGGGCGTGGCCTGCGCGTAACACATCCAGCCTGCAGGCCTCCAGTTTAACACCCCTGCTCTAAAAACACTCAATAGTTATCAATAAATATTAGTAGTTTAATTATTTGCCAGAATCCCTTATCACCTCTCTTGGTGTTTAATAATATCAGGTTGCTATATAGGTTTATGCTTTCCAGACAATCACCAATAATTTATTTGATATTTATCCTGCCTGTATGACTTGATAAGTAACTCAAAAGTGGCAAATATACATAATACTTCCTCTTCCTTTTTTCCACACAATAACCCTGTGAGGTGGATTAGGCTGAGAAACAGGCCCAAAGTCACGCAGCTGGCTTTCATGCCTAAAGGACTCTCCTAGTACTTAGGCCAGCACTTTGACCACTTAAAACCAAACATGTGCATTGAAGCCCATCTACACTACACTTGATCTTAGCCAAAAGGCCGAGAAGCCTTTTACAAACATGTGCATTGAAGCCCATCAATGATTTTGTTAACAAGCACAAAAAGATGTAAATTCTTTGACTTTTTATTAGACATAATTACACACTTTAATTTTTTGTTTTACAACAAACCATTTACTATTTCATATAAACTTGACAAAGTGTTTTCTTCTGGATACAGATAATTTTAAAAAATGGTTTGCTGAAAACCAGAAGTAGAAATTTCAAACCTCTATATAAACCAAAGAAAAAAGACTGCAAGCTTGACAATAGACTTCTGCTTATAAAACAAAACCTGTTTTGGCTTGTTTCCCTTATCATAAACAATATTTCTGCTATGTTAACCTTCTGTACATGGATGACTTACCTAGATTAATTGATTTTAATTAATTTAAATTAATTGAATTAATTGATTTTAACTGTAATAAAATCTTTATGTAAAAATGTAATGTACTCTGACATTTAGATACTATATATAAATGGTTTATACTAATAATATTCATTTGGTCAATAACCAACAAAAATTTACATTTTATAGATGGCATATGACACCAGTTCGCTTAGCGAAAATGTTTAAAAATTTATCGGATACATGTTGGAAATGTAAGCAAAAACCGGGTACTTATTATCATGCCTGGTGGACATGTTCTATTGCAAAAAAATATTGGTCTAAGATTCATAGATGGTTAGAAAAGATGATGAAAATCCAGATAGAATTTAAACCGTAACTGTTCCTGTTAGGTACTGTATATTAAGACCTAACTATGGCAAAGAAAACGATTATTTAATATTACATGTATTAACAGCTGCAAGAATAGTATTTGCCCAATTTTGGAAAAATGAAAACCTACCATCAGACCAGATTATAATTTTGAAAATCTTAGATTGTGCAGAAGTGGACAGATTAACGTTAGAGATGAAGGAGAAAGAAGATTCAATCTTTTATAAAACCTGGGGAAAATTTTATCAGTGGGTTGAAACACGTTAGAATAAGAAGAGATTTTAGAGTTTTATTATATTAAGTATTAAGGTTGATGATTGGAAATAGTTGTTATGTTATCAACTATGTTAATTATTTAAAGGTATATTAGTGTTTTACCAAATGTCAGTTGTAACTATACCGATTTATTCTTATAAATGTCTAGTATTATATAAACAACAATACTTAATATGAAGACCCAGACAACAGCTTGTTCGCTGAATTACGTATTTACTGTAGTTATCCACACCCTGTCCCTTTTATCCCGATTTTCCTGTACCCGCACCACCCTACCTTTTCCCTACCCATATAAAATCTAATAAAATATATTTTTAAAAAAATTACATTACTAGTTATATAATATATGAAGATCCTAGTAATTACAGCTATTTTTGTCCCAAAGATACTTTTTTCAAACAGCAACTGGACTTTCTTGGGTTTTTCTTTGAAAACATTTCCTTTCTCATTTCTAAGTGACTGATGGGGAATGAAAAGATTTATATACTTTGCAATCTTCTGCTCATTAGTACTCTGACAGTCATTGGGAACATTTGGAAGTTTATCTCTATCCTCAGAGTCACCTGAATAAGAGTATAAACAGGTGTGAAACCTTCTTGGAACAGCTGAAAGGGCAAGTTGCAGTCTCAAGAAGGTTCCACACCTGTTTACACTCCAATTCAGGTGACTCTGAGGATATACCGAGTATATAAACTCCCAAGTGGCTCCAATGACTCTCAGAGAGTTAACAAACAAATAACTGCAAAGAATATAAATCATTGCATTCCCTACCAGTCAATTAGAACTGAAGAAACTTCCTGGATGGCAAGTGAAATGTTTTCAAAGAAAAAACCCAAGAAAGTCCAGTTGCCTTTTGGAAAAAGCACCTTTGGGACAACCATGATTTATATGATTGAGAATCTCCATAGACACACTATTATTTTTCTCTTTCATCAGCTACCATCACCAATCTTCTTTCAATCTCTATATCACCAACAAGACATCTCACTGGCAATATAAAACTTGCTCAACCCAGCATCCCATCCTGAGGTCCCTAGTGCCCCACTGGATTGCATTGTGCCCCAAAATCAAACTTTCTGTGGCATTTTAGGATATAAAAAGGATAAAACATAAGTTAAATGTTGCATAAGTTTAAATCTGCATAGAAGCGCTTAAAAAATTCTAAGCCTCATAAACTGGGCCATTTTTTTTGCATTTTAAGGAGCTTAATGTATCAATTTTATCTGCTAAATTTTCCCCAAAGCAAAATAAAACATCAACAAAAAGCCATATCCCCAAATTTGAGTTCCTTAATCCAACAACATTACATTGTCTTCAGTCATGTTCTGCATTCTCCAGGTAGGTGAGAAATGTAGCCAAGCCAAAGTATACCGGTCTCTGTTCTAAAGACAGCCAAATGTTCAAACAAGATATCGCTTTCTATGTTTTCAGTAAATTATTGTGTTCAGATACCTTATTTATAAGATGCTCTGTAACCACTTCTCGTAATCCAGTGTATAATTTTTCTCCATGTTTATGTAATACCATAGTATATGCATTTCTATACAGTTCCTCAAAGCTGAGACCACTGTTGTTCTTCCGTTGAATTTCTTGGATAGCATTTTTCAATAGATCCCAAATGCTGTTAACATATTTTTCATCCATGGTCATCTGTATGCGGACATACAAAAGTACAGTTAAGAGTTTATTGATGTCAGGTTTTCAAAACAGATTTCCTCTAAAACAGATTAAAGACCAAATTTACCTAAAAGATAGATGATGCATTTAAGAGAAATTCCCAAAGAGAAAATGTGTGTGTATGTGTGTAAATAAGAACAGACAAAATTCCTACAAAACTGCTCAGCTTCCCTGACTTTTCAAAGCCACTGAACCCAAGCTTGCAAAATAATGTATGCTGCTTTCGTGCATGAGCATATGTACAGTATATAAGAAAGAGCATGATCAGGGCAAAATATTAACATAAACTGAATTAATGTCTATTGTATAAAATTGTCTATAAAGTAATTCATCTCATTTTCATACCCAGACATTCCATTCTCTCAACATATAACTATGCATTCTTACAGAGGAAAAATATTGCAGAGATATGGATTTAGCTAGCACAAACCTAGAAATGTCTTGTGTGTCATAAATTCCAATGGGTTCAATTATTTTTTATCCATGATATATAGGCATGGACACCTTAACTGGGCATTGATCTCCTTAACTGGGATTGGTCTTAGAAAATAACAGGACTGGATAAACATAACTGAACTCAGAAGCTTATAAAGCCAGTCCTAGCTAATACATGGATTGTGAAGGAACAGCAGATCTGTTGGCTAGACAGATAATTTGAAAAATCATCCTAGAAACAAAACGGCAAACAATGTCCATATAGGTAGAAAACTATGTTGGTAGTATATTCATGAAAGCCCCAGGAATCAAGCTTAACTTGAAGGAGGTTTTATATTTTCAATTGAGAAAGAATGTGGTACTGACCTATTTTTTTCCTTCTTTTGGAAATAGAGGAATGGTTTGAATAAAGGGGATCTATAGGCCATCTGCTGGAAAACTAGTGGGTTTCCTTGTACAGTTGGTTGATCATTATGAGAACAAACTGCTAATCCCCCCCCCCCAAATCTATCTTCCTGCCTCTGTCTTTTTGGCTGTTCTGCCCTCTGCAGTCCCTCTCTGTCCAGCTGACCATCACCGTCTTCTTCCTCCCGCTGCTGATGAAGTGTGCCTGGGCGAGGCAGCTGCTGGGCGAGGCACCTGAGTTCTTGGAAAGATCACACACATTGAGTAGCTGCCTCATGAAGGACCGGGGAGGGGGAAGTATCATCAAGAGCAGAAGGAAGATGGCGGCAACTGTCAGTTGGGGGTAGCAGAAGGCAAGTTGACAGGAGAGGAGGAATGTAAGCTGGCACAAACAGCACAGATAACAGGGGAGTAGGCGGATGGGGTAGCTGAAGTGGAGGTGAGCACAGTAGGCAGAAGTGTGAGGTCCTCATCTAACAACGGTGGAGTCTTGTCCTAATGAGTACAACAGGGACTCCTGCTAGTAGACTGGCAGAACTGCTGTGATGTCTCTGGGCATCACTAGCAACTGCTTTGCATAGTGATGGAAATTCCAGTCCCAATTAGAATTGTTCAGCGAGGACTACCTATATTCTTCAAATCAGCATATTAGGATGATTAACTCTCTTCCATGGTTTGCTCTTTAACAATTATAATTTATAGGATTTTGCCCGTGATTCCAGAGTTCACAAACAGATATCCAAATTAGCCAGTCATCCCCTGATCTTCCAAAAATTTGTTTTATGCTTTTAAAATTATTTAAATCAAGCCCAATGCAGCATTTCATACTAGTAAATCCCAGCTTAAATATGCATTGTGTAAATGCATATTTCTTTTACTGGTCATGAATCTCCCCGATTCAATTTCAATGGAGGATCCCTAGTTGCAACAAAGAGAAAAAAAAATCTCAGGACCTACTTTATCCAATTTGTAGTTTTATACACATATTTTACCCTTATCTTTTCACTTTTCTGAGAAACAGCTGTTCTAGCCTCGTAATTACTTTAGTTGCCTTCCTTTTTCTTGAAAAGTGATTGCAACACTTACCCATTGTATTCCAAATACATGTAGTCCCTGACTTACAACATTTAGTGACTGTTCGAAGTTACAAAGGCACTGAAAAAATGACTTATAACCATTTTTAACATTTACAACAGTTGTAGCATCCCCTGGATCACGTGATCAAAATTCAGATGCTTGGCAACTGATTCACATTTATCAGAGATGTAGTGTCCCAGGATCGTATGATCACCCTTTGTGACCTTCTGACAAGCAGTCAATAGGGAAGTCAGATTCACTTAACAATCACGTTACTAACTTAGCAACTGCAGTGATTCACTTAACTGTGTCAAGAAAAGTCATAAAATGGGACAAAATTCACTTAACAACTGTCTTGCTTAGCAACAGAGTTTTTAGGCTCAATTATGGTCATAGGTCAAGGATTATCTGTATACGATCATAATACATAAATGAATATAGTGGCTGTTTTATTTTCAGTTCCCTATCTAATGATCTCAAAAGTGTAATTGCCTTTTTATGTATTTTTTACTACAGTCAGACAGATACAATCCATGTCTGGATGAATATATTTTTTTGCTTCTTCTACAAGCATACAATCTCTTCACTTCAGCTTTTCTGTAAACTGAGATTAAACAAAGAATATCTGTACATTTCAATTTCAATCGAAAACAGGAAAGTCTGGTTCCCAACATTAAAACAGAAGAGGATCTAATCAACTTTTGAAAAGGTTGAAAACCTGTTTTGAAACTGACAAATAGTTCCAATTGAACTGACAGGGAATTTAGCAATAGTACAAAGAGAGAAACAAAAGGCTATATTCTTTTTTAAAAAGGGGGAGAGTTAAGCCATGCTATAGAATCAATGTTAAATAAATTGTTGTTAAGGGTGTACTTATTCTTGTTAAAACTCCTACTATTCAAATAGGTTTACATTTCAAGACAAAGAGAAATTCTGTACTGAATACAAAAACCCACAGCAGCACCCTATGCTGGCATTGAAAGGTTATTGGAATAACTTCCTAAAGATTCGAAAAAGATAAAGTAGTTGTTTTAATTATTTTGCTTTCAGAAGAGGTTTGATGGCACTAGATAGTTAACGTCTACATAAGTCAAGAAGGAGCAGATTGTCAATGCTTAAAGTCAATAGGCACATAAACTCCCACTAGTTCTTCACTGCCATATAGCAACTTCACAGCCTATTTTCTTAATAGTTGGGACATAATGCTGCAATCCCAATTTAAAGATAATTCAAAATCATGTTGAACTTGTACAATTCAACTGATTTTCTATATTAAATCTCAAACATTGAGTTTTTCAGCAAAATATACCTTTGAAATCAGTATGATGGAAATATGGGAAAAGCTTGTTTTAATTCAGGCTGAATCTTTGGGGTTACTTGCTTATTTAGAATTTTTCTTCAGGAATTTTGTTAAATATATTACAAAGCTAATAATGTTTTAAATGGAAGAATGCAAGAAATAGCACGCACAGGATTCCTCGAAGATAGGATTTCAAAGATAATACCCCAATATCTTTAATGATACATGAATTATGGATAAAGAAAGACTGAAGTCAGAGTTCCATTTCGATATCTATCTTTGTGTAAAATGGCTTAAGGAAAATCAGAACTATTTTTACATGATTTTCTGAAGAATCCATAGTAATTGGTTCTTCCAGTATACTAAGTCACAATGAGCAGGTTCAAACACCAGAGTGAATTAAATAAACAAAACACCTGATAATCAGAACTAATTTCAAATGCATGCATGCACAAACACACATTATTTATATATATTTAAATGTCAAAAGGAAAATACAACATATTCCATGCATATTCCATCAGTGATAACAGTGATCAAGGAATCAAATGCTTTTAATGTTAACAAACTAAACAATGCAAAAGACAGTATTCATTTTAAGAGTCAAGTATATAAATAATACTGAGTAGTGACAGAAAACTAAATTATAGTTTAGAATCAGTTGCTAGTGTGTCCCTATCGCCTAGCATAGCCATAGGGCAGGCATGTCAAACTGCCAGTCTGTGGGCCGGATGCGTCACGCCAAAACCGCGCCCACCCCATTGCCGGCAATGGGGGAAAAGTCACAATACATCGCGCGACATCACATGACGTCGCGAGTTTGACATGCCTGCGATAGGGTGTCAAAAACATTTCCTCTTCCTTTTTTTACTGAAACATACAGTACTTTATTTATAACCAAACTGGGACAAAATGGTATATAAGATGTGTGTCTGAGAATGAAAATTTCAAATCAGTTTTGTAACCTTAGCCTGGTTACATAATTAAATTAAAGCTAAATGCAGTTTCTTTTTTCAGGCAGTATGTTAGGGTTAGGGTTAGCTGAAAATGGAAGAAAATGTAAGTGTTATTCTCTTAGGATCATGCCAGTGGAGGAAATGGATGGAGGATCAGGATCAAGGAAGTAACAGCAAACCCTGGTTTACTGTTCTTTCCCAAATACTCCTATAATTTACTGAAGAGAATTTACTAATCAGATTCAAGATAATACTGTACTTCAGGAAGCCATTATATAAAACAGCTGACATTACAGCATGGAACAATCTTAACAAACATATTATTAAACCAAAGATTAGAAAGAATAAATCTACATGTGATGTATATGCCTGTGTTTGTTTTAGAATTATACTACTTAAAAAATACTTGTGGAAGACACTGCAACAATTCACTGTATAAACATGAAACCGCTTCTCTTTTAGCAACAGAAATTAACAATAACATTACAAAATGTAAGTTTCATGTACTATTTTTTCTAGGTAATTTCTCACAATCTGAATCAACTTCATATCTAACATAATAGAGAAATTCAGAATTAAATGCAAGATTTTGTTCTAACTGAAAATATGCATGCTTTCTCTGTAAGTTAGGAAACAAGGTATCTTAATATAGCTTTATATATCCTAATCGTTTAGTAATGTTAAGTATTCATGTATTGCTGTTTGTGCAGTGAGATATATTACAATAGATTTCTCTGTATATGTTCAGAAATAGTTCAAGTACTGTATATCAAGGATTTACTGATGTTTAGTTATATCAACACAGAATGAATAGAAACTTATTCAGCAATTTAAGAGTCTAATCAGTTACCAAAATTTCAATACAGATAAACTTATGTCCAATTCTGTCCATAATCATGAATTACACCTTCAAGAATCCAGCAGTTACACATAGAATGACCTATCACCATTGCTGAGACATAAACAAGGGGCTGGGTGAAACAAGTCAAGCATAAAATTGAACTTCAAAGACTGCTGGATTCCAATACAATAAGCTTAAGAATACAAGCAACTGGAAAATTAAGATACAGCAATTAAAATAACTAAGGATCATGCCAAATAATGGATCATCTAAGATTACAGATAATATGTATAAGTTTACAGGTAATATGCATACTGAATAGATTTTCCCCCCAAATCAAGCATTTGCAATAATGTATTACCTCTGAAGTGTTTCCTTTACAATCATTTTCTAAGAATCCTTTAAAAGGATTGTTTTCAAGTATTTCAGATAGTTTTATAAAAACCGTCTTCATTAAACAAGAATACACCATTCATACAGAAACTCAAAGTTCTAATTTGGTTACTAAGAGGCATAGGACAGTCTGTGACGTCATTAGAATGTTGAGGTGGCTTTTAATGAAGTGTGTTAGACTATAAGCGGCTACTTGTCACAATAACACTGCAGCAGCAGAAGACTTTATTAAATTCTGAATATTTCAATGTAAGATGAAGAAAGTTTCAGATATATTTGGAATAACCAGGTATGTCAACTTAGCCATCTGAAGAAATAAAGCAATATTAAAGATAAAAAAGCTCAAGGTACAGATAACTCTATGACTACTCTCTCTGTCTCTAGCCATCCAACAAGAGCTGAGAGACAAGGTTTACTAAAAATCACACTACCAGGGGAACATTGTCTTCAGGGACCTGGTCTCCTCCCACAAATATACAGATCATCCTCATATATCCGCATTTTCAGACCACTGTAAAATCATAGATATATAGAATATATAGAACAGTGGTGGCGAACCTATGGCACGCGGTCCAGTGGCGGCACTTGGAGCCCTCTCTGTGGGTACACGTGACATTGCCCCAGCCTCGCCTCCCTCCACGACCCCCTCACCAGCAACCCCCGTGGAGGAGTCGCCCCTGAGCGTGGCCCATGCAGAGCAGCGCAGCCAAGGACATGGCAGCCAGGCAGTGTAGACAAGACTCTGCCCTCACACCCCATCACGCACAGTTGATGCTGTGGGGCGCGGGCAGAGGGTGTGGCCACCATGGCGCTGCCTGGGCGATCTGTGGTGGGCCCTGGAAGTGGTGAGTGGCCCTGCAGGTAGGCGGGGTGGGGGACAGTGTGGGGGCAGAGCAGGGACAGGGGGTGGAGTGGGGGCGGGGCCAGTTTTTGGGCACTGGATCTCTAAAATGTTCGCCATCACTGTTATAGAACAAAGAACATGTCCTACCCATGTACCTTTATATTGATCAAAAAGACAGATTCAAAAATACAGACACTTTATCTTCCCTAGATCTTTATTAGTGACACAACAATTTACACATTTTTTTTAAAAAAGAAATAAATTACTTAAAGCTTTTAGGCTACTCTAAAGTTTTTAGCTCTTTTATGAAGTTCAAAATATTATTTCAGGATCTTTTATAATTTTCACAACTGATTATTTTGAGATCAGAAAAATAATGCATACAAATCCTTTATTTACTGATACAGTATAATGCCTAATCTATTTCTAAATAGTTAACAGTAAAACATAAAATAACAATCCATAAAAAATTCAACCTCTTAACCCACATAAAGAGGTAGAAATGGTGCTCATTTATCACCAGTTTAGATCAAAAGCTCACTTTGAACATATCCAGAAAGTCCAAAGCAAAGCAAACTTTACTTCTGGTGGCAACATGTTGCACAATGTTAGGGCAATGAGGGAGGACCACTTTTTGGTGGATGTCTTTTTACTCCTAAGAATGACAGTCTATTTTTTGCTGTTGTTGCAAACAGAATGATTTGGAGCAAGGCAGTCCCTAATGTTACCCTATACCACATAGGACTTTACAGGTAAAAAAATCAACATCTTGGACTCAAAACCTTACTGGCAATCAGTGTAGTAACTACAAAATAAGAGTTATTCTGCAATAGTATGTATAATCCACTGGCCATCTGAGCATTGAATTCTGTTTTCAAGGCCTTTTCAAAGGTCACCCCACATTCAGCATGTGGTAGTAGTCAGTAATAGAAGTATAAGTTATGATCAGCTAGGCTTTCTAGTCAGGAACAGCTTTAACTAGTTACCAAAATCATGGTAATAAGTTGTTTGCCCTCACATAGGTTAAGATAATCTCCTGCTTGACCAGAAAATCATCTATCTGTGACAAAGGACAGATATCTTGTATGATTCAAATTATAACTACCCTACTCCAAAATAAAGACCAGATCTAGTTTGTGCCTGCCTATGTTGATGGACACTGAAATTTCCTGGGACAAAATCATGGTCATTATGGGGGCTATAAATACCCTAGCCATTTAAGACCCTCAAAGGCATTCAAGACCCTACAGTGCCAAAACCCGAGAGATCCCAAAACCCATTCTCAGAATAGTCCAGAAATTGAAGGTTATTCTCAAGCAGCAGAACAACTGCACTCATAGAAGTCCTGTTTTGTCCTGACAGCACACCAAGACATAATTTTTCATCATTCATATCTGGATCAATATCGGTCTCTGCCAAAGGGCTGAACCTATCTCCCTTTCCTATTCTTGGCATAGCAGCTATTGCTATAAAACTTGAACTTAAAGGTGGACAGTCCTTTAACAGAGCAACATCACCATCACTGTGCAACCAAGTCTCATAATGTATGTCAAGCCTACATCTGAATCCACCTCTACACTGTGAATAGATATAGTCTGGTTTCATATAGATTTGGCATTCACTTTGTCATTATGGGTACTGAGTGTAGATTAATTAGAAAAAAATGAAATTTCAACAACTGTAGAATCACACTATAGCATAATAAAATTGATAAAAGTGAAGATGGTTTGAATGCACTGTAACTCCTCCTCCTCCTCTCTTTGTGGAGCTGCAACTTTGACCCTACTGAGAAACAACAGAGTACATTACATAAGCATAGTAAACTTTTATACTACACTTCTCCACTATTTATTAAATTTATGTGCTACACTTCTCACTGTTAGTGACTCTGGGCAGTTTGCAGCATAATAAGATAAAAATATAATACAAAACATTTAACAATTAGTAATATTAATCTTTCTTCTGAATATTCCATCCCGGCATCCTTCCATTCTCACTTGCCCCTCTATGTTCTCACTGCCCTTACTCCTCCCTCCACTCTTTTCTTCAAAGCAGGGCTTTCACCCAGGATGCAAGCACAATCCTCTATTCTACAGATCAACACTGAATCTTTCTTCCTGTTATTAGATACTTCTTTCTTTTCTCACCTTCAAATTTAATGGACAATTTGATTTAACAGAATCCTAAATAGACTGTTAAATTCAGGTTTGACAGTAATGCTCTTCCATTTTCCTTTTTTTCACAGTTCTTTTTTTCCATTTGACCCTTGCCAGGCATATAATCATATACTTTACTATGGGTTTTAGTACTGTGAGTTAGCAATCAATTTATAATCTGATCCCATTACATTATAAATTGATAATAAGTCTGTCAACTTGTCGGATTTCATTCAACTATTTTTCTATTTGATATATGTACATAATTGAGTATAAATATTATAAATGCTCAAGTACTCAAAAGCCACTTGGCAGTTGGCAATATGGCAAGGATGAAAACATCCTGAATTATGGACTTCAATTTCCAGGATTTTTTTAACAATCATAGCCAATAGCTAAGCTGGCTCATCTAGATGAAGTATTACATTCTTTACTAAAATACGTATGATCAATTATTTCATTTTACATATGGCACATTTCATTCATTAAAGTACTACATGGCACTGGCTCTTGATATTTTTTATTCTGTTAACATATACTGTATGTCCAACCTAATCACTAAGTAGAAAAATAATTGAATTTTTCTATCTTTTGAAGTTCCAGCAGGTTTTTTAAAATTATACAAAACTTTTCATACTATTTATACTAATGAAGAATCAATTCCTATGTGTTAAAATATTGGGTTGACTCAGAGAAGAAGGAAGAAAATCCCAAGCTGTTAGAAGAAAGATACCTGAGTCTTTGAAAAATAAAAAATATGAGAAACTTATCTCTGCCATGACTGGGATAGCTAAAAACGGAAGTAGAGAGCCGTTCTGACAGGTTTTCAATATTATGTTACTATACCCTAACCATATTAAAGTATATTCCAAGACTTTTAGTGGCGCCTATTTCTTGACTTTCCCATCACAAAAGGCTGATACCCTGCTCTTTATAATCTGATATTGGCATATTTTATTAATTATCCATATATTGTATGCATAATAATTTGAACAAATACAAAAAAAATCTTATATTTACATGCAAAATTCTGTAATTCCTATATTTCTCTGATCTGTGGTACTAATCAAATCAGTTAATAGTTTCTATATAAATAAAAGCTATACCAATTTCTAGTCATAATTCAGTTTCTATTTGAAAATATATTCACTGAGGTATTTTGTTTTTGCTCTAACATTTTTATAAACATAGACCAATTCGTATGTTTTTCTTTTTGCATTTACATTTCATTATTTCATGACTCAGAAATACAATATTTAGTGAATGGTTTACATTTAGCTGTCAGATAATGTCAGTTTGAATGTTTTTACACTATCCAAAAATTCTCACACAAATTCTCTTGCTCTGGAACTGTTTCCTTCTCCATAAACAATAGGCAACCTATATCTATTACTGCTAAAATTCAGCAGCACTGTTCGCCTAAAGCACTATATTTATAAGTATACAGTTCGATACCCTGAAGAAGGAAACAGAATTATCAACAAGGATAATTTCAGATCAAGCCTAAATTCTTGTATTGTTTTCCAAACTGTCACTTACAAACTAATTTTAAAAAACAGCAAAAGAAATACTTCCAGGAAGCAAAGTCCATGTTTTGCTTTTGCAAGTCTTTTTTTTTTTTTAACAAAAAGTACAAAGCCTTTCCTTTTCTCATACAAAAAAGCAATTAGTCAAGTGAATGTAACAAATAAGTCAGCAATAAAAATGTAAAACAACTAAACTTCCATATAAGAAATTAAGAAAGTGTTTGGATATTTGGTCTTAAACAGGCAACTTTCACATTATAGTTTGTAAGCCTGGTAACAACCTCCTTCATTCCAAAAGTATAGTTCTGGTTTTGCTAATTTTTGCTATTTTAACTATACCGATAATGGAATACTAATAGTAAAAACAAACGGTATTTGGGAAAAATATCTCCAAGTCTTTGCTCATCTCATCCAATGAGAATGACAAGACCCAACAATCCTCCTAACCACATATCAAGGGGGGGAAAATAGGAGGCTATGGCTTTAAACATGTTAAGAAATAACTGCAGAAGCCAGATTATAAGAGTAGCTGAAAAACTGAAACCTTGAATGCTGGATAAATATGTTGAGAATATCTTGGACCATCAGAATAAAGAATTCAGTACTAAATCAAGTAAACAATTGGAAGCACTATTCAATGAAATTAAAGCCTTAATATTTTGGAAATACAATGCAAGGCAATAGTCACTAGAGAAAACCAGATATTTGAAAAAATGTAAGTTATTTATTTATTTAGTGCGTGGTATATCATACAGACCAGCAATATATATTAACATTTCACTTAGATTAGTAAAACACAATGAAATATAAATGTTAAAAAGGCTATGTTCAAATACCAATATCTAGGTCAGAGGTCCCCAAACTTTTGGGCACCAAGGGACTGGTTCCGTGGAGAGAGCTTTTTCTGCGGACCACAGGGGCATAGTTTCATGTACTGCCTGCATTCTGCAGATGGGGCTTTGCTTGTTTGCGTGGCCTGGTTTCTGGCATGCCACGGTCCAGTGCCGGTCCACAGACCGGGGGTTGGGGACTCCCGGTCTAGGTCATCTAACCACTGAAGTGCAGCACTTTTTACATTAAAACAAACAGATACAGGTAGTCCTCGACTTACAACCACAACTGAGCCCAAAATTTCTATTGTTAAGTGAGACATTTGTTAAGTGAGTTTTGCCCTATTTTACAACCTTTCTTGCCACAATTGTTAAGTGAATTACTGCAGTGCATAAGTTAGTAACCCAGTTGTTAAGTGAATCTGTCTTCCCCACTGACTTTGCTTGTGAGAAAGTTGCAAAAGTTGATCACATAACTCTGGGACACTGCAACTGTCATAAATATGAACCAGTTGCCAAGCATCTGAATTTTGGTCATATGATCATGGGGATGCTGCAAAGGTCATAACTGGGAAAGATGCTCATAAGTCACATTTTTCAGTGCTGTTGTAACTTTGAACAATCTCTAAACAAATAGTTAAAAGTCAAGGACTACCTGTACTGGACCAGTATATGCCCTGAGGTTATACTCGGTCATGATGTTTGACATCATGGGACCTCGCATCACACTGAAGGGAGGAGCCTATGCCCCACATATAGAGTCCTGGCAGACGCTGTGTGAGGTGCAAATCCTATTCAGGATTGTCCACTGCTGATATGGTAATTCAATGCCTGGAATCCTGTTTGTGGAGTCATTTATGTCTACCTATGTCTGGGAGTTCAGCAATCCATGTGGCTTTCCATTGGGAATTGATGTTAAAGTTGCTGGGCAGATGTTGCACAAGTGCCAGTGGGGGCTTCCTGGATTTGAGACTTCCAGCTGATGAATGAGAAAGATTGGCATGCATCAATAGGAGTGAATTGTTCATATTTTTTCTGTATTCTCTCACTAATGCATCTTGCCTTTGTACAGATGGTGGTGCTATATGGCTCAGGACAGAAAGCCAGCAAGTCAGAGTACTTTTAATATTTCCACTTATAATCCTCATGGTGTCGTTGAGTCTGGTTAACTTACTAGTAATGGCAGCTGTTAAGCCATATAGGGACCCAGTATTCTGCTGCAGAGTAGACCAACCCTAGTGTTGATGACCCGAGGGTGGCAGCTGAAGCTCCCCGTTTAGTTATAGAAGAGAGTCTGGTCCAATGTTACTCCAAGATACTTTAGGTATTATAAGACAGTAAGTTGTTGTTTAAGATGACCTTGGGGGCTTCATATGCTAGCTTGTTGTGAAGGTGGAAGTACAAAGTTACTGTTTTGCTGGTGCAAGGAGTGAGCCTCCAGTCAATGAAGAATTTTCCCAAGATTTTAAGATCTTTGGACAGAAGAATATCTACCATGTCCATGTGTTTTTCTTGTACTGCTATGGCCAAATCATCAGCATATCCAGATTTGCATCTCCTTGTCGCTGGCAATTTGTATAACAACCCATCCTTCCAAACTGTTGATATGCTGCAGTTAGGTGTATGAACATAGCTGTGGTTTTGAGGCCTTGTTGAAATTCTGTTTCAATATAGCCTGTGTGAAGGAGTCTGAAGCTAGTTTGCCTCCTCATGGTCCACTCTGGATAGTGCTACAACGTGAACTAAACGAACTAGCAACTGCTGGCAGCCAGACTACTCAGTAGACTTTCCTGTCTCTCAAAATGCATGCAACAAAGACAATTGAAAAAGAGGCTAACAGAAAACAAGATGGCTAGATATCACTAATATCAGAACCATTACCTTACAATAACTCATTGTAGTAGTTACTGACAGACAATCCAAGCAAACTAATGAATGAAAATATATAGGCAATCCTTATTTAGCAACCACAAATGAAAAGGCAATTTTGTTGTTAAGTGAACTGGTTGATAAGTGACACTGCGACTGTGCTTATAGTCTTACTTCAGCTTTCTTTGCTTTGCAGACTTGTGAAGGTCATAAATGTGAGCACTGATCACAAGTCACTGTTGTATCACTATTGTAACTTTGACAGTCATTGTACAATGCAATCAGTAAACAAGAACTATTTATACTATGCTTGCATTATATTTTTCAGAAGTAACATAAATCATTAAATACAATATAGAAAACATCCTCAATCTTTTCTTGAGTTTGTCAGCAGTTGGTCCATATTTTAATAGTTCTTAACTAATTTCCTGAATAAAAACTAAAAAGCAGGATGAGTTTGGGCTGATGTACTTTCAACAAATCACCAAGAGGATTTTTTTTATTGTAATACTTTCTAGGAGAAAACAAATTATATTGATCTTTTGCAAGAAAATACAAAATAATCTGGTGGCAGTATGAATCAAACAAACGTTAATATATAACAACCTGATTATTTTTCAGGTATTACAAGACTCTTTGTCTTATATATGAGAATGACTGTTTTTACTCCAGGCCAAACATGACCAGTGGCAATCATGGTGAGGGCTAAAGGATGTATGGGTGTGTGACAGAACAAGCAAAATGTCAGCTGTCATATTACCATCAAAGCCTTACCATTTTGTGTAGGCAGGGATTAATTGGTCGTAAAAAGAGAGTTTTATTGACATCATATACATATACAAACAGGCAGGGCTTTAACAACATTGCTGTAACCACCATCGTGCCTATTTTGACACCACCCCCCATGCAGATATTACCAAATATGGGATTAGCAGAGTGAATCAGAATTTATGGATCCATGCTAAAGGCTGGGAACAAGAAACAATTATGTTTCTTCTCAACTGCCCAATTACTTTAAATCGGTGATAAGTTTTATAAGTGATAATTATATAAAAAAGTAGATCAAAGATTGAACCATTCTTTCTCTAATATCTTGTCTTGGATGTAATTACTTCAGATGTTTTTTCACAAACCTGCAAATAATACCAGAGGCAAAATACTTTGAACTAGCAAAGTATAAGATTCCTTATCACTCACATCACATTTTGGGTATGGGTAGCATTTGAACAATTAATAATGTTTGGTTGGATACTGGAAACATTTTATAGTCTTAGTCCAAAAAACCAGAAAGCAGTTTAAGGACCTTTAAAATATACAAATATGAATCTAAAGAGTAACTGTTTTCTGAAGGATTTCAACATGAATTTGTATAAACTATTGAAACTTGAATGTAATTTTGAATATACTGTTCATACATTATATAATTGATACTTTATATAACTTAATGAGTAAAATAGAGTTGTTACCTTAAATTGTTCATACTTCAAAACAACTGGTATGTTCTCAATGTAATGTAAGAATACTACTGCTGGTTGCTTTAATTAAGCCACAAACCATAGTTTGTAACCACAATAGCTTTCATTTTGATTAAGAAAAATTTGCACACCAAAAATATTTCTATTATTTTCTCTATATAAATATGGTAATGACTAGATTTTCATTGGGTGCCACATTCTTAAAACCTAAAAATTAGGATAAGAACACTTTAGGCCAGTGGTTCTCAACCTTTTTAATGCCGCGACCCCAACCGGTCATAAGTCAAGGACTAAACCGGTCGTAAGTCAAGGACTAAACTGGTCGTAAGTCGAGGACTACCCAACCGGTCGTACGTCGAGGACTTTCCCTGCCCGGGAGCGCCACGCATGCGTGGTTCCGCCCCCTGCGCCAGCCGAGGTGTAGCTGGCAAGCGGCAGAGATGGAGCAGGCCGACCACCAGCTGGCCCAGCCCAAGGGAGGTAAGGCACCTGCCGGAAAAGGGGAAAAAATGGCGGAGAAAAAAAATGGCGGACAGCCTTGCTTGGCGACCCCCATGAAATGGTCGATCGACCCCAAATGGGGTCCCGACCCACAGGTTGAGAACCACTGCTTTAGGCCAAAAATGGCAAATCAATGAATGAAACAAAGCAGCATAGAATATTACAATTCAAACTACTATACTCTGTTTCTGCCTCCATTATGGTAAGAAAAATAATATAACTAATCTGGGATCCTATTGAAATTCTTTATATTTATATCTAGAAACGCTATGCAAAACATTTGTAAAAAAAATTGGTGTAAACATCTCAACTATTAATGCAATCATCTCCAGAAGATGGCTGCTCCAAAGGCTTTCCAAGCAAAATACTCACATGTGCAGAGCTATAAACAACATTACTGTTGTGATTACTAATGAAGCAGCTATGTATGCATGTATACCAAGTTTCACAGAGGATGAAGATGCTTTAATACTTAAATAACAGGTGTTTTTTTGGGGGGGGTAACTTGCTTCATGAAGCAACTTTAATGAATGCTTTGTGCTGCATTATCTAGTCGTCATAAATAGAATTATTCAGCAAATATTTATTGGCATTTTATTTAGACACTAATAAGGCTATCCCTGGCCTGATTTCCTCTGAGGGAGTCAAACTGAAAGTCTCACAATGAAATTCAATGCTGTATATTTGAGAACTCCTGGAAGTGCACTAAAAATAAGCTAAATGTATTGATCACAGAGAATGGAAAAATATTATCTGTGAATACACTCTTTATCAACAATTCTTATGTCAATCTACATGATTTTATGGTACAAATTACAAATTATTTAAGACAGGATGATGTAATGGATGAAGTATCCTCATGAAACATTTTACAATTTAAAGTCCAAGCCAGAATAAAGAACTTTTTCATAAATGGTTACCAATCATAAATGCAAATCTTTAAGTTATCACAAGAAACTCTGTAATCTTTTTTGATACAATGTAATCGCCAGACTGAAATCACTTTGAATACTTCAAAAAATGATTGATCATCTTTTCTTCTATTATTCATATTATTATATTTCTAAGACTTTTTCAAAGAGGGACAGAATAACTCAAATACATTAATCTATATATTTTTGTGTTTTATCTACATCAGAAGTTGCTTGCAATTTCTAAACTACAGAAGTCTAAAGTGAGTCTTCCACAGGCTTTCAAAAGATGCTAATAAACTGTATTTTTAAAACTGATTTCAAGGGAAAATTATAAAATGGATGGTAAACTACAATAAGATTGAACAGTAATCATATTAACTTATCTAATTAAATATGAAAAAAATGTTCTATATTCAATACAATTATATTTTGCAGTGCTAAGACCATGAAACTCTCAATCCTGAATATAAAGAAAATTGACACATAAAGAATTACAGACTGACTCCACGTATTAAATATGAAGTAATTACAATGTGAATAAAAAGCAAAGCTACAGAAATATGAATCAAAGAATGTTGAAAATATATCACTATAACTGGGAGTAGATACTCAAAGAATACACATTATATATTTTTCAATGGCATATAGTTAGGGCAATGTGACATTTCCACTTTTGTTCACAGTACATTTTTGAAATGCATGCCCACTCATAATCACCTCAGAGTGGTTTCTCTTTGCAGGGAAATTATGTTCTTAAGAACTTATCACTGACATTTATTTGGGGTGAGGGGTGGCAGATGGAAGAAAGCTCACAGGCTAACAAGGCTTTGCACAAAACATACAACGTATGCTCTTTTTGCAAAGAAAACAGGTATAAAAGATAACACAGACATGGACCAAGGAGTAGCTAACAGACTTTTAGGAAAGCAGCAGTTTAATCTCATCAGAATAACATATTAAGACTCTCTTCAAATAATTGGTAATAAGATCATAACCTCATGAATTAATTCAGTACCTAATCATATGTTCATACTAATAAGTGACCAATATAAATAATTTGCTATCAAGTCCTATGCATATCAACTCATCATAAGACAGGGTTGTCAATTTGCATATGTAATTAAATAACTGATACTGATATTATACCCAAATTGCACAATTTACAGTTACTGTATTATTCCATACAAAACCAGAAAAATTAGAACTATTTCAAAAATTTCAATGCTACTATAACAAAAATCCATGTTTGTCCACTCAATACATTAAACTTAAGTCAATACTTTTTAAAAGTAAGATGTCAGAACTTAGTACACATTCTAGTAATGTGACATTAATGATGAAGCCAGTTAAAATGCACATTGCACTAAGCCATAATGAGATTTAGTTTTAGTTTAACATAATCTGCAGACCTGTATATGATTCTTTATTGATATTTGGAGGGGAGGGTTGGTGCAGTGATCTGTATATTGCCTAAGCAAAAATACCCTGCTGAGGTTCAGTGCTATGTATGCATCAGAAAAAAATAACTATAATTACTGTTCTCTAAATATTCTCTTATTATCAGAAATATAAAATCTGATTCATATTCAATACATTAATTTTTATACATATTCTTTGCACGCAGAATCACTAACTTTTATATGGAGCTATCTACGTACTCTCTCTATGCATGTTGTAAAAGTTCTATGCCAGTTACTATCAGAAAACTTTTAAACATTCATTAATATGAAACAATTTCATGGAAGGAACAGTAATACTCTGTGAACAATATTCACCCACCAACATTTTACAGGCTCATCTGTAAAAAACCAAGCAGAATGAAGAATATTTATCCTGACTACAAACTCTGCTTCTCTTAGTCAAGTTAACTTTTGTGTACATTAAGCATTTGCTGCATAGATCTCATTTACCAAACTTATCAGGCAAGTGGAACATGCAGTGAACACTTTCCTGATAATATATTCAAATACTAAATGTTCTTAATATGATTACACATATTGATTACAGTAAAAAATAACAAAACTTCCTTAAAAAGTGTAATACTTTATCCCTGAAAGAATCCCACTGGTTGTGCAGTCACTTCAAAATCAACTAAACAGAAAAATACAATATTTCATTGGTTCTTAAGAAGCTTCTACTCAAATAGTTATTAATGCAAGAAGATTTAAAGAGCATTTTGAGCGCAAATCTAGTGAAATAGGCAGAAGATAAATATATTTTTTAAAAGCTGACATGTTAAAATTGTGAATTACATGAACTCAGGTGAAACTATAGGAAACCACTAATTTCTATGTAATCTGGAATGGATACTAAGATTTTATTTTTAATCTAAGTACTGCTTCAAAACATATTTTCAATAAGTAATTGTAGAATGTACTGTTAATGACAGCTGCCAAATAATTTGTTAAATGGGCATAATTTCTATCTTTACAAAGGCCAACTATTATTTGCCATTCCTTAACCAATAGTGAAACTTTTGCTTAGGTCAAAAAGAAATCAAATTTATATCAAATTTATAGATATGTGTACATGAACAGATTCAACGAAACAGATCCAAAGACTGAAAAATCCCCAAGCCTTCGTGTTACAAAAATCCTTGATGAGCGACTGCCCTTAATGTTTGTGTTTCCAACCTTCAGTTGAAGCAAACGTCAACCGAAATCATCACAAGGTATGAAGCAACTGTGGAAGAAAATCATCCCCCCAAAAATTCCTCCCAAATGACAACTGGGCCCTACTTCAGAACTAGGTTGTTTTTGCCTTCTGATTTCAAACTCTGCACTGTGGGCAGTTTCGTTTATCGATACTGGCTCCAAAAGCAACTTTGCAAACATCCCAGGTGGGCCCGCCGTCAGAGGCGCGACAGGTACGTGGCCGAATCCCGTTGCGTTAATTTACTCTTCTATGTAAAAAGGCTCGCACCTTTACCAGCGAAATTAAAAGAAACAAGAGATCCCTTACAAAGGCCTGGGAGAAGCGTCCTTCCCTGGGGCAAATGACGGCCCCTCCAACCTCCCTCTTCGTTTCCTGTGACGGAAACTTGGGCTCTCCACTGCTCGCCAAACCGAGGCACCGGAGCTTGCTGGATCCCTTAGCTGCAAGGCCGACTTCCTTCCCCCCCCCCCACCTCCACACACACCCCAGCCTTCAGAGTCACTGACAGTCCGGGCCGAGGAAGCGAGAGGAAGAGCGCAACGAGGCTCCCAGGCAAATTAGCCAGGAGAGGCCGGCGTCTCGTCCCTTCGCCAGGCCGAACCGAGCCAGGCCCTGCGCAGCGACGCAGCCTCAGTTCACTCACCGGGAATGCTCGGATCCGCATTTTGGTGTCTCTCCGGCTGCCCGTCCCCTTGCTCAGGTTCGACATTTTGGGGCTCGGCGAGAGCGGAGCCCCTTCCTGGGGACCAGGAGGAAGCGGCGAGGGAAAGGGATCGGGGGGAAAAAGCCTCCTCCGGCAACCACAACAGAGGCGCCGGCGACCTTTACTCAAGACAGTAGACAGTAAAAAGCCGAGCCGTGGCAGGCCCAAGCGGCCGTCTATTCTCCCTCAGCGGCGACTATAGTAGCGGCGGCGACTCCCTCAGCCTCCTGCACCTCCTCTTCCTCCGCCGCGATGGCGGCCAAACATCGCTCAGTGCGCAGGGCCGAGAAGGCCCCCCTCCCCTCTCCCCGAGACACAGACACAGACGGATCAGGCGGGGGCGGCGGCGCAAGAGAGAGAGAGGGGGGGGAGGGAGGAGAAAGGGGAGGAGCACAGCCGGCGGGGAGGAGGGATAAGGGGGAGTGGCGTGGAAACCGAGAAGGGGGAAGATTCGGCAAATCTCGCGAGAGCTCCAAACGGCTGCCGCGGTAAAACGAAAAGTGGGGGTGGGGGG